>NW_027210818.1:307500-320000 GCF_029030835.1 Brachyistius frenatus | reverse complement strand
TAATGTCATTACACATCTAGAGATTAGAAATGTATGATATATTAATCCAAGTGCAGATTTAAATGCCAAAAAAAAGTCCTTTGCTAAACTGTCATAAAAACCCAGAATGTTTTTCTACTGGTGCCTCTGTGGAAAACAGTGATTCATATCTGACAAATGTAAAGAGGTAACATTCAACCCTCGATGTCATTTTGCCACTTTGTTAATTTACTGGGAATGAGCTCGACTACTGCAGGTCTGTTTCTCTGTCTTTCTGTGTTGGCTCCACCCCTGCTCAAAGTCAGCTGGGTAAAATAAAGTGGGTATAGATTCAATTTCAATTCAATTCAATTCAATTCAATTCAATTCAATTCAATTCAATTCAATTCAATTCAATTCAATTCAATTCAATTCAATTTTATTTATATAGCGCCAAATCACAACGTAGGTTATTTCATGGCACTTAACACATTAGAGTCCTCACAGCAAGACTTTACAATATTATACAGAGAAAACAATTCAACAATTCAACAATTCAACAATTCCCACATAAGCTAAGAGGGAAAAAAACTCCTATTTAAGGGAGAAAAACCTCCAATGGAGGGAAGAAAAACTCCCTTTAACAGGAAGAAACCTCCGACAGAACCAGGATCAGAGGTGGGCAGCCATCTGCCTCAACCGGTTGGGGTGAGAGGAGAGCAGAGAGAGAAAAGGACAGCATAGAGATACAAGAGAAGAACTGTTGGTGGAGACGACAATCAGAGACATGCAGCTCCATGACAGGACATCTGGAAAAGAAAGAAGAGAAACTACGTGAGCGAAGGAACTGAATGGAGACAACAGATAATAAGAAGAAACTATGGGAGAGAAGAAGATGGTGAGGTATGAGTCAGTTAAAGAGTAGGAGGAAAGAAAAGAAGCTCAGCATGTAACGAGGTCCTCCAGCAGCCTCGGCCTATAACAGCATAACTAAGGGTTGGTTCAGGTCTACCTGAGCCAGCCCTAACTATAGGCTTTATCAAGAAGGAACGTTTTGAGTCTAATCTTAAAGCTAGAGAGGGTTTCTGCCCCTCCAACACAAACTGGGAGCTGGTTCCACAGGGGAGGAGCCTGAAAACTGAAGCTCCGCCTCCCATTCTACTTCTGGAAACTCTAGGAACCACAAGTAGACCAGCGTACTGAGAGAGAAGTGCTCTGCTAGGATTATATGGTTCTATAAGATCTCTAAGATATGATGGAGCCTGGTCATGTAGAGCTTTGTAAGTCATCAAGAGAATTTTAAATTCTATTCTTGATTTCACAGGAAGCCAGTGAAGAGAAGCTAAAACTGGAGAAATATGATCTCTCTTGATAAATCCCGTCAGTACTCTTGCTGCAGCATTTTGGATCAGCTGCAAGGTTTTTAATGAGTAATTTGGACATCCTAACAACAAGGAATTACAATAATCTAGTCTAGAAGTAACACATGCATAAATGAGTTTTTCTGCGTCACGCTGAGGAAGGATTTTCCTGATTTTATGAATATTACGTAGATGAAAGAAGGCAGTTCTGGAGATTTGCTTTATATGGTGGCTAAAGGACAAATCCTCATCAAAGATGACTCCAAGGTTCCTCACAGTTTTGCTGGAGGCCAAGACAACGTCATCTCGAGTAACTAAGTGATTACAGAAAGAGTTTCTGAGGTGTTTAGGACCAAGTACAAGAACTTCTGTTTTGTCTGAATTTAGAAGCAGGAATTTGTAGGTGATAAATGGTAGATAGATATATTGGATGGATGTTTGAACACTTCCAACTCTGGTAATAAATCTGTGCACAACCTCCAAATTAACTTGGACACAAACCTGCAAAATAAATGGCAGTATTTTGAAATAAAGTAAAGTCTCATCGTTTGTATGTTTGCAGTTATTTACAGTGCAATCAGTGTGATTATAATGTGTAGCTTATATCCTTTAAAGTTCCTCATCAAGGAAAAGGTGAAACTCTGGTCTCATGAGGATGAAGAGACATGAGAAGATGCATTTTAAGGGTAAGTGAGTTGTTGAAAAGCAGCTGACTGTGTTTCACTTCGAAGCTGATACATACATTGTTTTCTACAGAGGCAGGTCAAAACAACAAGCAGCAGATTTGTCTTTCCTCTACCGGTCAACACCGGCCTCACTGAGTTGATACTTCTCCCCTTGTCGTGTGTGTTGTCAGCTCTCAGCAGTGATAATGCAGCTGTTTACAGTTGTGTGGATGGAGGTCCATCAGGAGGACTGGTGAGAGCATCGTGGGGGTTGTTGCGAGGTGATGCGATGCAGAGGCAGGAGAGGATGGCGGTCCATCCCCTAGAGGAATCCACCTGTGAGGCACGGAGGTGAGTCCGTATCCTCTGTGGTCCTTCGATTCGTGTCTGAACCTGCCTGCTGGTTGGCGTGATGCTGTTTAGACTACCTGACGCTCATCAAGCACAATCGCACACCCAGCAAGATGAATAATAGAAATGTTCATAATGAGTTGTTTCTTCCTCCATTCTTGATTAATAGAAAATGATCTGATTCTATCAATAATTTACTGACAGACATGATGATAAGATTCAACAATAACTAGTACAAAAAACTCCCTCTGGAAATCATCGCTCTGTTTATTTTAGATTCATGAATAAAGATGTATGGGCCTGTACTCTTTAGGTTGTAGATCATATCTTTCATTATCATATTTCTTGTTTCAGTACTTGTGACTTGTGACTTGGATTGAGGACGTATCACAGACTGGATATAAAACTCTTCGTAGCTTACGGGTCTGAAAAATGAGGCCGATGCAGAAGTACCTTAAGCTGCAATACTACCGAGTGCCACTAGAGGTCGGCTCCAAAAAGCCTCTGGCTCCATAGACTCCCATTCAATTTCTCTCATCAAAAACAAAGTCAATAAATTTTTTCCTCGAGTTATCTCGGTGTTGTTAGCTAAAGTCACTCCTTCTTATTAGTTTTCTGGAGGTCCAAACGAAAATAATCCCTCATTCATTAGAAAAGAAGATTCAAGAAGACCTGTTTTTGGGGGTGTGTCTGTTTGATTGACAGGCCTGTGGTGCAGTCAGATTACAGCTATCAGTGGGCGGGACGTAGTATCGTCAGGTTTCCAATCAGATCAGTCTGATCCACCGCTCGTTCCTCCCCCAGCTCGTCCAAATATGGTCACTTCCTGCTCCAAACCGCTCCGAACTAACAAAGATGGCGACTGGCAAAATCCGAACTCGAGGCTTCATAACGTTCACAAACCAACCGGCGACATCACTGCTGGTTGCTGATTGGGTCGTACTTGTTTCCAATGGAAAAGCATGTTGCATTTGAACACTAGTATTCCAGTGTTCTCCTGGTCCTGCTTTTGTTCATGTTATATATTATATAATATACACCAAGGAGGATCTGTAACCGACTGTAATCACATTAAGAAAAGTGGCCAAAGTGTGCAGCGGCTCTCTACAGATGAACTTTCTCTGCCCACTCCACAGTCTGCTCTTTCAGTGCTGTGAAGGCTGGATTACGTCTGTGACTGTTGCTATCGAGTGCCTGATTCCTTTTGTGAGTTCTTCAAAAGGTGTGAAGAGGCTCAACGTGTTATCAATTAGCCCTCACTGATGCGTGTTGAGCGTGGCTGGCAGCTCTGCAGCAAACGCCCCCAGAGAACATCCCGGCTCCATCAGCGGCGGCTGCATATAGTAGGTGCTTCTCCATCTGGTATGAACATCTTGCTGCTCGTGTTTCTCTGGCTGTGACTGGTGAGTGTTTACAGTATCAGACAGTCTTCCCAGCAATTACCACTGTGCCAATGATGTTTTCAAACTCGCCAAGTTTCTCTCACCCAGTGCTTTGGTCATATTTCTTGAAGCTGCAATTCTTCGTCCACTCACTGAGCAGTCAGGCTCAAAACTGACTTCAAAGGTCCGGATGTTGCTCGTAAAGCTGATTTCTGCTTTGGAACCTCATTTTGGGGAACAGAAAGAAGTCACAGGGAGTCAAGTGATGGAGAACCAAAATGATGTTGTTGAAGGCAAGAAACATGTTTTAATTGTGCTCATGTTTGAGAACTGAATTGCCATCGCACTACATATTCCAGATCATTTACCCTGAATGTTTTCCCTCAGAAGATCCCAGCAGAGCAGTTTTGACAGTCTGAACTTGGGGGATAAATTAATGGTTGGATTTTTCCCAACTCCTCCAACTTCTGATCACAGCTGGAGCTCGTTGTGAGGTCATAAATGACCTTCAGGTGTTGGTTTATTCAGGCACTAATAGGAACCGCGAGCTGGTCTCACCGCTGTGAGACAGGTTAGTCTCGCCCTTCTGATGTTTTATTGTCTCAACAGTAATCCTGCTCTCAGTCATTGTTTTCTTTTTCAGAGGTGTAACAGTCGTATGCAGTGATGCTGCAGCACTGTCAACAAGATAATCGACTTGACTGGAAGTGAAGTTGAGGTGTCTGTCCTCCATTGTATTGGCACATAGCAGTGAAGTCATTTTGATTTAGTGACAGTATCATCAGCTTATTTGAATAATTTGTTTTAATATGATATGTAAAATAAACCTGTAAGAATTGAATTTGAAATAAGGCCAATTTGTCTCCAAAATGTTGGTGCGCACATTCTCTCGTTAGGTTTGTTTTTAAATTTAATTTCTGTGAAAAGTGGTGTACGCATGCTTCAAGCCTCATTTGTGAGCGTGCTCAGTGTGTGTAAATGAGGCTCCAGGAGCTTTGGTAATGTTGTCTGAAGCACCCAACTGCAAACTTGATATCTCAAGCAAATAATCCACCGTGGCCTCAAAGGTCAAATTTACTCAAGCTGAATAATATAAAGAATTATATAACTGTTTCTGTAACATCACAGAAAATAGACTTCACTCAAAACTGTAATTTGTTTCAAGATGCATCTTCAATAATTTGATATCAAATTATGAAAATTAAAGTGGTGAACATTGAAAAATGAGTTTCCTTTAATCATGGTGCTTCATGTGATCAGTTAGAAGAAGATGTAGTTGAAGCAATAAAATGAAAAATATATGAAAATCAGGAAAAAGGCAAATTATTTGTATCCTTAAAAATACATCCCATGACCCAGAAAAATGATCCCGTGACTGCCTAGGGGGTCCTAACCCACAAGTTGAGAAGCAGTGCCCCTAAATGACAGAGCCATTCTCCTCCCAGCGGGGCTGCGACAGACACACAAAGGGATAAAGTACCGTAATGACTCTGCTCTCGCTGGTCACTCAGCCTGCAAAGGTCACAGCTGACAGAAGCTCTGAGTGATGATCATCTCTCATCTATTATCCCCACAGATCCATCCATCCGTCCATCCGTCCATCCATCCGTCCATCCATCCATCCATCCATCCATCCATCCATTCATGCGTCCGTCCATCCGTCCATCCAGCCATCTCTACCTCCTCCATCGAGGCAGCATGAAGAAGAAAAGATGAGAGATGCGGTGATGGATATTTAAAAAAAAAATTCTCCACTAATTATTTTCTCTCGAGTGTCATGAGAGTTTTTACTGACATACTGAGGGAGGCTTATGTTTGGGGGGAGGTGGTGCTGTTGTGTGTGTGTGTGTGTGTGTGTGTGTGTGTGTGTGTGTGTGTGTGTGTGTGTGTGTGTGTGTGTGTGTGTGTGTGTGTGTGTGTGTGTGTGTGTGTGTGGTGTGTGTGTGTGTGTGTGTATGTTGGGGGGGTTGACAGCTGATGTTTAATTGAAGGGTTGGTAGAATATTGATGTGACAGACACAGAGACGTGCTGGGATGTGCTACGACACAAAAATCACTTTCACTAACACACCACCTGCAATTAGAGCGCTTTAGATCACTTTCTACCAACCCTCTGCACAAAAGCCCTCCATCCCCTCCTCTTATCATACACTGTAAAATCTTAAAAATGAGTTTCATGAAATCAAGTCATGTTTTATCAGGAACTCTTTGTAAAGAGTTAAAGATTCTATATTTTTACATTTTGGATGCTATTTTATAGGTTTAACCATTCATGTTTTCTCAGAAATAAGTTCACTGCTGGAATCTGTGAACGTGTTTAAAAGAAGTCAAAAAGGCATTTTATTTGCCAGATTTATGATGATTGTTGAATTTGTACGATAAACAAGAGTGAAATGAAATAGAGCAGATTACAAACCATTTTAAATATTATTCATTGCACTCCAACCATGTCATTAATATATAACTGAGAACTGGTCACAGCTCTGCTGACACCTGACGAGACATCGTCATCACTTCCAACCTCTCAAAAACTCTCGTTCTGAGGTTTGTCATCAAACCATCTTTTACTGTGAATATCCTCAAGTTTAGTTTGATTTATTGTAGAAAAAGTATTTACCTGTATTTACTTCCACGCTGCAGTCGACGACCGCTGCCTTGTGAATCTGTAGCTGTGAACCGTGACACAGAGCTTTAAGCTCTCACTGTCGTCCAGACATGTTCTCTTCAAATATGAAATGTCTTTGCAGAATAATTTGGACGTGATTACTTTGCTTTCATCTCCAGATAAATTGGTTTGAATAATCACTCACTCACAAACACACTTTATCCGTTACACATAATAAGTTTAATTTCAGTTCAGATCATGGAGTTTCAAATTTGAAAAAAACTAATGAGCAAATTAAACAAATTCAGTGGAAACGTTAGAACATTTGTTCTTGGCTTGCGAGCATACCAGATCCTTTTGAAAATCTTTACAAAACTGGATACATGAAAAGGACTCTGAATCACCCAAATTAATATTTAATGAGATCAAATTTGGAGTTATATTGAAAAACAGAAAAGGGGAAATGCTGAGTAACAACCCAATTATTATGGCTAAACAATTCACCCACAGATGTAGATTCATTCACTCTTCTTAGTCTTCATGAATGAGTCAACCAATTTTAAGAAATCCTTTAAATTAATAAAAACTAAACAGGTTTTGAATGTCTACAGACACATACAGACATTACTTCCTGACTAGACCTCTTTAGTTTTTGTTTCTGTTGTTGTTCTTTTAACTAATTCATTTTCTGTTATTCCTACTGATTTGTAATTTAAAAATAATATCGCTCAGCGTTTAATGTATTGTCTTTAGTGAATAACTTGTACATGCCAATTTTATTTAAATAAAGTTAAAAACAAAAAACAAACTCACTATTAGTTCAAACAGCCCGGTTACAACATGTTGTTTTTTTTACAGTGCATCCTGTCACTCTCTTTCTAAGCCCCTCCCCTTTTCATCCTGCTATTAGCACGCTTAGATCACTTTCTATTTCCAACCCCCTGCCTCTCCTCTCCTTCTTTCTTCCTCTCATCCTCTCTGTCTGTCTGACCACCTGCTAATAGACCTGTTTAGTGCTCTCTCTCTCTCTCTGGATGTCCATGTCTCTCTCCCTGTGTTTCTGTTTGGGTGGCTGACAGAGCTGTGTGGTTGACGGAGGGGGGGCAGGATGGTGGTGGTGGTGGTGGGGGGGGGGGTCGATGGATGTGCTGAATAACTGACAGTGTAATAACTGTGAAATTGTGGCATTGCCCTTTAATAGCTGAGTGAGTGTGGATTATATACTGTGATGTATACTGTCACCTTTAAAACCTCCCGTCTCCAGAAAAATGTCATTAACAATTATTCTAATTTCTTAAACCTATGGGAGGATATTCAGGTTTTAGAGTCACATCAAATATAAAGATTTGTGATGTTCCAGACGAAAAACGTTTCTTGCTTTCTTTTAAATAAAATTAATAATGGCCATTTGATTTTTCACTTATTTTTATCTTTAGCAGATTCAAGTTGTGTTTAAAAAAATGCAAATATTTCCAGCACTCCAATCCTTCAACCCATGTTTTGTTCATTTGATTTTTGTTGTGCTAAATGAATGGACTGAACACCAGTGGTAAACAATAAAACAAGAAAAACAATTTAAAAACAACAACAACAACAACAACAACAACAGTAATTTAAAATTAAAGTGACTTTAAGTGCTCTTGATATCTTTATATTTGAATGTGTACATGAAACAAATGGCACACATCTTCTATGAATGGAGTAAAAAGTCACATTGAAAATAATTTTGTAAAGAATAATTAGCAAATTTCGTACAAAATAATGTGATATTGATATAAATGCAGAATAACAAGTAGAATCAAATAGTTCCACACTTTAAACAGAATCACTAACATGCAAACTTTGATGTTACTGAACTGTATAATTAATGATTTAACGGTGTGTGTGTGTGTGTGTGTGTGTGTGTGTGTGTGTGTGTGTGTGTGTGTGTGTGTGTGTGTGTGTGTGTGTGTGTGTGTGCGTGTGTGTGTGCGGGAGGGGCGGGGGGGCACTGCACCACCCTGCAGGCACCTTGTTAATAAGGAGCGACGTCCCATTGGGTGCAAACTAATTGGCTGCAGCAGACAGATTAACATGGAGCTCGTTATGAACTCAATGAATGAGCAGAAAAACAATCATTGGAGCTGTGAGTCTGTGAGAAAGTCTGGGGGAAATAACCTTAATGATGTCACAAGGATGTCATCATCATCATCATCATCATAGAGCAGTGATATCCTGTGTGCGTGTGCGTGTGTGTGTGTGTGTGTAAGAGGTAGGTGGTAACCAAACAAAATGAAAACATACTATTACTGTTGTATTGTGGGAAATGGTGTCTCTTGTTTTTGGAGCTGAGCCCAATATAATGAACTCAAAGTCAGATTATTTCTGCCTTTGCTGATTTGACTTTGTCTTTTTTTTTTTTTATCTGAGTCCCTCAACTTTATAGATTAACTCACTAGCCCATCCAACACTAGCAAAGCATATCAATTATTCTGTCACTATCCAGTCTAGAAAACAGCTCTGTCATTTCCTCGTACTGCAGAGTGCCGATAGAGTAGCACATTTTTATAGACGTTCTTTCCAAGTAATTTAACGGCAGCATTTAATGCTCTCTTCCTCCCACATGTCTGTTTACCTGCTGCACTCACAGGTCACAGGCAGCTGGAAACCTGCAGGCAGCAGCAGGAACTCTTCTGAAGATCATTATTAACTTTTTCTTTTTACCTTCAAAGGTTTAACAAAGCCAATTTACTAAAAAAAAACAGTTTCTAACTTCCCTCCAATGTTTTCCTCAGATAATTAATTGGATTTGATTTATCTACGTTTCAAATTTCTGGCTCCACCCCACCATACTGCACATGTAAACCCTGAGAAATTACCAGAACTCAAAATGAAAAAAAAAAAAAAGTAAGTTAATGAATTTAAAAGTGAACTGTTTTTATAATTTAAATATTTGGATTATATTTGACATGTATGCTTTGAGTACAGTTAAATAAAAGTTTTTATTAAGTAAACTGAAATATTTTCAGTTAATTGGACTTAAAGTTTTCATTCAGCTCTTCTGTGGGATTAAGTTTACAGAATTTAAAAAAATAAGTACACAACATTTTCTTTTATGTTTACTCAACTCAACATGTATTTTTAGTCATTTAAAATGAAGCATAATTAGTGGAAGGAGGATCAGCTGTGCCGGTCACTGGAGGAGCAGCTGCAGGTGGAGCCGATAACCATCTTAGAATACATGTTATTTTGGGAGAGTGAGGCAGCGTGCAAGCAAAACAGCAGAAATTGATCACAAAAATCTTGAGAGAAACTGCTACAAAATCAAAATTTTCTTATGTTTTTTGTTGGCATACAAAAAAATTCACTGAAATGTAAAATGTGTTATGTGTTTGATATGCCCATTGGGTCTCATTGTAATGCCAAAAACACTTCTTTTTTAAATTTTTTTTATCAGGAATGCATTAAAATAAGTGAAAACTGAACTGGAAAGAAGCATAAAAAGAGAGGTGAAGTAGGAGGAATAGATAATTAGATGCTGTGTGTCACAGCTGACTTCGATCACAGCCAATCAAATCAGCTCCTCTCATCCCCTTTAAAACCGCTGTGATGCAGCTTATTGTCAGTTTGTAATGACTGAAGAAGGAGCAGACCGACACCATCCAAACTTTATACAGGAGGAAACTGACATACTTGTCTGGAGGTTCAGGCTCTAATCACTGAATTCATGGTAAAATGAGTCAGTCCACAGACTGATGACGTTAAATCAGATTTGAAGAGGTCGCTAATATTATAAATAACTCTTCCCCTGGTATTAAGGAGAACCACTGCCAGTGAAGGAAACAGTTCAATGATACAAGACCAAAAACCTGCGTCTTATATGTCAAAGTGAACAAAGAACACTCATCCAAAGCATATTATTTTTATTTTTTATATGACTAGCCTGACATTTTTTCTCACTATAGCTAAATGATAACAATAAATAATGCAACCTTTATAAAAAAAAAAGAAAAACTTGTTCTGTAACTACTTCTCTTACATTTGTGATCAAAAACATGGCTCTGAAGCTCAATTCTACCATTAGTTTTCTTACATTTAATTAATTTAGCGATTTCTGATCAACCCATATCAATTCCAGGCTTAAATGAACAACTTCATTTTAGTCCCTGCCCACTTTCGGTCTAAGCACCGGCTGCTTCCAGATTAAGCCCCGCCCCTCCGAGCACGATCCAGATAATTTAGTTGGTTTAAAAGATACTGATACAGACACAGATAATGCTGTACTCACTTGTCCCTGTCCAACACACTGAGATCCAGTGCTGGAACGACATTGAGGAGTGAGCAGAAGTAAATTATTCTCACTGAAAAGCTCCCGATGCGATTCATTTATTAACAACACTGATGAAGAGCGATGTGCTCCAAAACATCACTGATGTTGTGGTGTTAATAAATAAGCTGCATCGGGAACTTTGAGTGTGAATAATTTACTTTTCAATCATTAATTAAATGACCTAAACTGCTGTGGTGTGATACAGCTGGTAGATCACTAAACCAGATGAGTAGATAAAAAAAACTTTTGAATTGTTTTCTATTTATGTGTAATTTAATTACAATTCATTTGTAGTTAACCTGACTGTCTTTTATATTTTATGGCTGTTTTAATTACGTTGGATTAAGTTGAATTAAATATGTAGGACATTCACCTTGGTGACCTGCGCTACACCAAGACCTGTCCGAGGTGCAAGTTCACCTCAAAATTGGCACCACAATTGGACTGCACTGGGGCACCTTCAACGACCCTCCCCCTGTCGCGCCGTTACACCCATCTCGGGGCAACTGGGTTCACCGTAGTCTACAAAAATTGCAAATTGGCGTTTGCACAGAAAAAAGATCGATTCATGGTGTGCTTGCACTTCGCTAGGTATGAAAATAGAGGCCTATGTCTTTATCCAAGCATGTCTCACATTTATCATACAGTCACATGTGTTTCAGGCCAGCGGTATGTATATTTCCTGCTGCTGCTTATGCGTAGATCTATAATAAGGGAAAATGGTGTGTCTTCAGTGTTCTGCTGAAGGACGAGACATCGGTTGATTAAAATCTAAAATTAATCTGGATCATGAGTGCAGTTTGTAAATTTTGAGAAAATATTACCATAAGGACTCAATACTTTATCAGTTCCTCTTAAATATGTTTCAGACTTCCCACCCGCAGAAAAGGAAAACGTTTGACAAAAAGCCTTCAGGATGAATTTTTCGGTGACCAAATAACAGCAAATTTGACTGAAATGCATATATTAGGTTTCCAAATATATCATCATGAACCCGACTGGAGAGCTACAGATCGACAGAGTGATCCCGAAGGCTCTGCTGTGCTATGAAGATTAAAAAAAGAAACCCCCCAATGAGCTGCAGGTTTTGGATCGGGGTGTCCGGAGGGAGGGCCGCCCACTGAATAGAGCCGAGTAGAATAGAGAGCCGTGTGTCCCGGCCGGTGTTAATCTGCTTCAGCCCAGGTTAAGCGTGAGTAATCTGTGTTGGCTCGTAGGCCCCCAATAGGCCCGAGGCCCCCGCTCCCTCCGCTGTCCTCTCTGCTTAATCTGCTCCTCTCTACCTGCCCCCTGCCCTGCCGGGTCTCCGCCACCACCTCCCACCACCTCCCACCACCCTATTGTCTCAGTATTATCTGAGACCCACCGGAGCTGCACGGAGGATCCCACCAGGCTCACAAACACATTTCACTCTCATTCATAAAGTCCACTTTATTAACAGATAATAAATAAATAATAATAATAATAGCATAATAATAATAATAATAATAATAATAATAATAATAATAAGTGGTCTTATTATTAGAAAATGTATTCAGTTCGGAATAACGTTGCTCACTGAAATGAATATAATATGATGGCTACATCCAAATGACATCATCAGTTCAAAATAAAATGGTAAATTTGGTGGCTTTTAGCGAAAGTATTTCCTGCACACTTTAACTATTCTTAATTGTTCCTGATGCAGTGGCTTAATAAATGTCAGGATAAAAAACAATACAGGTTTGGGGATCAAATCTGCCCACTGAGACATTTTCATAACACATATATAACTTATTAGGGGTTCAAGCACCAAAGGTGGTGGAACCCTTTTGTTTTTGCTCTGATTTTTTATTATTATTAATATTATTATTGTGTACAAATAAACAG
>NW_027210818.1:190000-302500 GCF_029030835.1 Brachyistius frenatus | reverse complement strand
TATCTCTTTTTGCTTGAATCTCTGTTTATGACACACAAATGTGTGTTTTTTTTTTTTATAAATAATGTTAGATTTATTTCAAAATGCAGAAACTCTATCACATGCAGCAACACTTTCCCCAAAACATTTTCCCCATGATGGCAATAAAGTATTTCACATCGTATCGTATATATTAATTTGTTCTTTTGTGTTTTCATCACAGAAAAATGAGGCATTCAGTCTCAGGAAAAATTTAACATTTTGCGTTACATTTTTTTCTAGAGTTGCTTCTTCTCCTCAGATGAAGAATTTTAATATCTGTTCCAGGTTGATGGAATTTTTTCAACGAGACAAGCAGCACAAAGACATCTTTATTTCTGTGGTGCGAGCATGAAAACAGAAATCTTAAAGACAGACAGATCAAAGCCCAAAAAAACCTCAAACTATCTGAATGAATGTGTTTTATAGTTGAGGAGAAGCGACATCTTGATGTTTTCCGCTGCAGTTCGATGATTAATTCTCCTTTTTAAAGACACATTCTTCCTTCACAGACATGTCAGACTCTTTGAGGTCTTAATTATCACCAATCGCATTCCGTCTGCAGGTGATAGTGCTGCTGCGTGTGTGTGTGTGTGTGTGTGTGTGTGTGTGTGTGTGTGTGTGTGTGTGTGTGTGTGTGTGTGTGTGTGTGTGTGTGTGTGTGTGTGTGTGTGTGTGTGGGTGGAGGGGGGCTTCATTGAGACACTTGATCAGCTGAGGCCGTGCCACAGCCTTTTGTCAGAGGTCAGTCTTTTAAGTATCCAGGGTGGGCTGGACGTCTTCATCAGCTCTCCGTCTATTGTAGCGAGGTCGTCGGTGAAAGCCTCTTACTGGACCTCCCTCCCTCACTTCAGCCCGGTGAGCCCCCCCGTCAGAACAACAGTTGTATTAGACTGCTCCACGCTCTCTACAGTTGTTTATTGTTTGGCCTCCATACAGCATGAGAGCCTCCAAAGCCTCTTATGCTGCCAGAGGAGCCCGTGAGGACCTGACGGGGGACTGCCCTCGAATTAGAGCTCCTCTCCAGCTTCAACTGGAAATGAACGTGTAACAGCTCCTTCACCTCGGAACAAACTGCTCATTTGGCATCAGTACATGTTACTGATCACGTTTGTTTTTTTAAACATAGTTGGAATAAGGGCGACAAAAGCTTTCTGACTTCAATCAGGGGAGTTATGGAGAATCACTGTATGAAACAAATCGCATTATTCCTTATATTTGTTTGTATAATTATTTTAATGTCCAGTTATTTTGTATTAAAGTTGTTGTGGTGGATGACTGGTGCCATGTTAGGAAATGCAAGCTAATTTGTGCACTACTTTTTACACAAAGAAGAAATTCAAAGTGTTCTGTAAAAGGCAAAGAATTTAATTAGAACAACAAAGCCTGATGTGTTATGATAAATCCACATGCAGAGCCAAACAATGTTAGTCCATCACTCAGTACTTTCTAACCTGCCTATAAGAATCCATAGTTAAGCATTAATAATACTCAGTTTATTATACTTATAAAATTGTGATGACTCGAGTAAAAACTTGATACAAAGATGAATCTGCGACACGCGGACTAATGCTGCATTCAAATGAAACTCGTGAGCTCGTGGTTACAACATGGGAAGTTGTGTGCGCCGTATACTCGGCGTTTAAGTGGTACAGTCGTAAAAACATTGTTGCTCGGCAACGTGGATGGCGTCTAGAAGCCACAGTTTAGCTAACAGTTTAGCAAGCTAACAGGGGCGGGTAACATAACGCAGCAAATTCAAAGACACAGAGGGAAAAGATGAGGCTGGAGGGAAGATCAACGTTTTCCTCAGACGAAGGCTGTTGTCTAAGTTATGAAGACATACTCTACATCACTAAAATTACACATGACGTTGTTTATTTCTATAAACATCAGCTAACAACTCATGGACCCGAGGCTACTAGAAGATTTGAATCTCCGACGTTGTGACTACCACAGAGGGTGCGTCACGGTAAACGGTAAATACAACCCCATTTGAACGCAGCATGAGACAAACCTGCATCGAGCGAGGGGAACACAGATTTAACTCATCAGTGAGGGCACAGGTGAAACTAATCACACAATCAGACGGGCGGGAAACAAACTAGCTGGAAATGAGGTAGACCGACCTGAAACGAGAGGAAAGGTGATTGTATGAAATAAAAGAACAAATGAATGAATGAAAAGAACAATAAAACACACAACCCATTGAGGACGGGGCGCAACACAAATCTCACATTGTCATAATCTAACTTGTTGTTTTGATCGAACAACTAACGAGACAATTTATATTTCATCATCACGAAGCTCTTTATAAACTCAGTCCAAAGATCCTGTTGGATGATGAATATTTGGACCATCTTACCTTTGTGGTCGTAGCTTCACGGCCCTCGGGGGGATCTCAGTCTGATCAGCACCGCTACAATCCTCATGTTAGATAAAGCTTCTGTATCTTGGTTCACTCTGACTTCATTCATTTAATTATATTGTATGTTTATTTTTATGGAATTACTGTAAAACCCCTTTGTTAATGTTAGTAAAAGATGATGATTATTATGGTAAATAATACAAACTTCATCTAAGAGCTGAACTGTTCACTGCCCAGAAGAAACTAACCCTCTTGTACTGACACAGGGAGGAAAGGAAAGTTATTTTGCATTACATTTTATTTTCCTCTCAGTGGAATCAAATGTTTGCTTAACCAAGTTGGTTTTATGGAAGTTCTGTGTACTGAATTTAAAATAATCCTCAGGGAAACTAAATGCTGATTATATACTCAGTAAAGATTTATTTTAAATCTTTTAAAAGAAAAGCCGGTTCACCGTCTACATCGGTGATGTGGCTGAAACAGCCTCAGCAGACATCCCCTGTTTGTTAATCTTTCACTGCATGTGTTTTTTGCCTTCCTGCATTAAACTGCAGAGTTCCTGCAGTTCCCAAAAAATTCCCAGCATTTGGTGATTTTAATCTTTATTGTACGTCCTCCACTCCGGGATGAATTCACTCCATTTTGCTAATAAATCCATCACAGTAATGAAGCCTTAAGTGTAATTGTGGCGGGTCTGACACTGTGTGTGTGTGTGTGTGTGTGTGCGTGTGTGTGTGTGTGTGTGTGTGTGTGTGTGTGTGTGTGTGTGTGTGTGTGTGCGTGTGTGTGTGTGTGTGTGTGTGTGTGTGTGCGTTTTGTTAGGATGCAGATTTGTATTTCCCTCCAGGTGAGAATTAATGTAAGAATAAGTCACTGCAAACAGATGCCTCTGCGTTTTATTTATTGTTGCTTGTAGCTCAAGTGTGTTTTTTACTCCACAACTGTATCTGCAATTGCACATATTACATAATATGATATAATGATATATACTGTACAAGATTTAGTAGTTTATTAAAGCAGGATGGTGAAATTAATGTTTGTATTGTCTGTGATAAAAAAAAATAATGAAAAACTAATGATAAATAAAATAGTTTGTCAAAGCTCATGTTGGTGGAGGGAATGTTATCGATGTGGTGGGAGGTGGAGATGAAACTGAAGTTTAGTTCCAGTTCAGTCTGAAAGACCTTCATGGTTACACAACGTCTCTGCCTCTCTCTGTTGTTTCAGTGAGATTAATTTAACCCTCCAACCAGTGAGGTCGTCAGTAGTCCTGCTCCACATCACATCTTCACCATCTTTCTTTACCAGCACAAGTGTCGAGGGGATATTATCCTGCAGCTTTAAGGTGGTGTAACCACCCCCTTAAAATTATGACGTCACAATGGGATGTAACACATAAAGATCTGATGTGTTTGTTTGAATGAAAATGAGAAAACAAATCTGAAAAGTTCTCTGTATTTTTTTTAATTTTTGCATTAAACCTTTAAGAAGGTCTAAAACTTCAGTTTTTCAGTTCCCATCTAATATTGAGTTACCATGGTGACAGGGTTCACTATCAAGTAACGATGAGGTGAAACTAACGTGTGCAGTTTACATCACCGCACAATTACTCTAATGAGGATTGGTGAATAATTATTGAGGATGAACCTCATCGAACTTAAACACTTAAAGCCTGTCTGCTCATATTACCGCATAATGTGTCATATATGGATTACTTAATGCACTGATAACTTCCACTGAAATGAATTGATTTCTGTTGATCTTACTGTTCACACTGTGTTCAATGGTTTGATCATTTTTTTTCTTACACGTGTGTTTAGTGGGTGATGAGTTTTTCACACGTCACTGTATTGACATGTCGGCTTTTCACACTAAACCAAATGCTTGGATGAAAGTTAAACAAGCACTTTTGCCTTAAATGAGTTCCACCTCGTCGTTACAAGCTTAGTCGGAGTGTTTATTCTTCTATTCAGAGCTCAGGAGAGGACAGTAAACACTGGCACACGTTATTTGGGGTAAATGTTGATCCAAGGCGGTGTCGGGCATTCTTGGGACGTCCAGAGCCAGCCAACATACTTCAGTGAGCGGCACTGACAACCATTCAGTTTGTTAAGTCAGCGTTAAGCTCCCATCGTTATGAGTCAAGCGGAACTCTTGATTGAGCATCCCGACTGGAATTCTTTCCCATTCTGTCATTCTTTCATCCTCAGCAACAACAAACTGAGCCCGCAGCGCTGTGGGCTTCAGGTAGCGAATCTGGGCCGCTGAATGGCCCCGCGGACCTGCTCTGAAGCCGTATTTAGATCTGCTGCAGCTGCATTCAGATGTACTGAGCCGTATTAAGATGCAGGGATGGAGTATTGAAGCTGCATTGAGAAGCACTGAGGTTGAATTGAGATGTTTTGAGCCATATTTAAATTGTACTGAAGCCGTATTGAAGTTGTATTGAGATGTATCAGAGCACAGCTAATTGAAGCTGAGCAGCAGAGAATGTCGTGCTTTGTAGCTGGACGGGATTGTCCGTGCTGCTGCAGCACGGCATTGTGGTCTAAAGGGATCCTCCATGCTATTGTGGCGTAAGGAGATTGTCCACAGTGGAAGGTAAGAAAAGGAGAAAAGCCGTGAAGAGAAGGAACACTTGAGCTGCCAGAGGTGATGTAAGTCTGCTCGGCGGTGTGTTGTCTGTCTGAGCTATCTGTCCCAATGGGAGAGGCGGGCTCAGATTAAATGTGTCCAGTGTGTGGCCCTGGCCAGCATCTGTATTTGATACGTGGATCAGTTTGACCTCCACATTTGATGTGCAGAGCAGCCTAACCCTTCTTTTGTCCTGAAGAAAAGCTCCTAATACTGAGGGCAAAGGCCTCTACACAGCTCCACTCAGGAGTTGGTGCGACACACCAAACCTCGGCTCACGTTCCCACTGAGTGCTCATTTGGTTATCGTTACGCTACGCAGTCCAATGTTTCATAAGCGTTTTCTGTCTATTTATTAGACAGAACATTTGGATTTCCTGCAGCCATCTTTGATGTCTGATATTATTTTAAGGCATTCATTTATGATTCGGCTGAGTCAACTAATTAAAGCTAGCCAGTTTAACAAAGTGTTAATTGAAGGGCTGGTATACCCAAAGTAAAATAAAAAAAAATCCTCTCACTTCCCTTTCTCCATGCAGGCAGTTTTATTATTTCTTCCAGGTTTTGAAATAGCTGTCTCTGAGATTTTGCCTCCAACCAAAGACAGTGGAGGCGATTGAAAATGTGGTTTTGGTGCTCAAAGCGGTCAAAGTGGCATCTAAAATAATTCAAGTCAAGAATGAAGCACTATATTGGTTTGAAAACACAATTCCAATTCAAGGTGCATTTTCTATCTTATTTTAAAAGTCCAGGTTGAAATCAAAGTTCAAAGTTCACATGCCAGTAGATCATCTACGTAAAGACCAGATGATACAACAACTGTTTCCAGCAGGTTTTGTGGTTATTCCAGAGCGTGAACATTGTTTCTGCAAAGACACACGTTGGTTGAAAATATAAATGTGATTTGAAAATTAAAAAATGTCTTGAGAGTTGGCACGAGTATTTTCCATGTAAACTCACATTGTGGCAACTTGTGTGTGCTCTGATCACTTGATGAGTGAAACAACTTTTCACATGAATTATGTTAATAAGCAAATACTCTCACTCTAATATGTTTTTGAAGGAAACCTAATCCCATCCCACTTTTCTTTATCAATCTACAATATCATCACAAAATGTTGTCATTTCTCCTCCTGCTACCTTTCATTGTACGGTAGCTAATGTTCCTTTCATTCATAAGGACATCACGCCACTTCCCATATTGGAACAAAAAAGGGTTCTCTCGCATTTGCACAAATGCATATAAATACATAACATGCACAATGTTTACTTCATTGAACGTATCTACTTTTGCCAAATACAGGACTCGCATGGTAAAAATTCTTATTCATATAAACCTGAAAGCAAAACAGTTAAAAATGTACAACCCTGGTTCCAAAAAGAGTTGGGACGCTGTGTAAAATGGAAATTAAAAACAGAATGTGATGATTTGCAAATCCTGTAAACCCAAACTCTAAGTGAAAGTCGAAGAAAGACAACATATCAGATGTTGAAACTTGTGAATTTTATTGTTTTATGAAAAAAAGATATGCTCATTTTGAATTTGATGGCAGCAACTTGTTTCAATAAAGTTGGGGCATGGTTATGTTTACCAACTGTGTTGCATCACCTCTTTCTTTTACAACCTTTGGGGACTGAGGAGACCAACTTCTGGAGTTTTGAAAGTGAAATGTTGTCCCATTCTTGCCTGAATTAGGATTTCAGCTGCTCGACAGTTTGAGGTGGCCTTTGCCTTACTTTTTGTTTAAACGATGCTCTAAATGTTTTCATTGGGTGAGAGGTCTGGACTGCAGGCGGGCCGGTTCAGAACGACACTGTCCAAAACCGAAAAAGGCTCATCGGGTGAGGTGCGCAACCAGGTGAGTTTTCTTTGACATTGTTGATCTTGTGCACCGTGAATTCATCCCCCAAGGTCAACACCAAGTTCTACTGCGCATTATAGTCAGTACAAATGACCTGAACTGTGGCGCAACGGCACATTGAGTTCTCCAACGTGACATTAGGTCGCTCAGTGCGTTGGAAATGGGCAAGTTTCTAACCCACAGCAACACAGTCGTAGCTCCTACGCGCCAGATTGCCGGAGGTGCTGATTTTGATCAAGCCAGGAAACTTGGAGCACTTCCCCACGAAGGGCTCGTCTTCCCTGTGATCCGAGCACGTCATGATGCTGCGCTCCGTTCACGCACAACAGGAGCATTCGTGGAACTTTCTGATCAAAATAAACAGAAGAAAATAAACAGACGTACTGCTTTCAGTTATTAAAATGAGTATAAAAGGTACAGACACACAGTATATCTATATCAGATCCACAATAAACAAGCTGCAATAAACAGTATTTAAATGTGTGTGTTGAAAAACCAAAGGCGTGACAATGCTCACCTTCTCAAATACTTTACTTCAACACTAACATACTCTGGAGTCCCTGCCGGCCAGGGGTGCCAGCCTCTTCCCCTCTCTCTTACATGTGAGTCAAAAAAAGGACAAATATGTAGAGATTCACTGAGAACTCTTTTCTGTGTTTTAGATGACGAGTATCACCAGATGGCTGGTTTCTGTAGAATTGATGTCTACATATGACTTGAAAATGATCTGAAAAGATGAGATTCCAAAGGATGTACATATGCACGTATGTGATGTGTATGTGAGCATAAATCAGTTATCTGTATTTAGTGTTATAATAGAGCTGTGAGAAGACTTAGCTTTCAATCAATTAAACGATTTGATTTATTTCACTGTGTAGAGCGAAGAGGCGGACATTGAATGAGTGTCTAATTCCTTTGATAGGATTCCTCCATTGACTAAATAATTCTCCATTGACAGTTGACAAGCATCCATTCACAACCTGCAGGTCTTTTATTTAGTTGTTATCAGAGGGCGCAGGACAGCAGAGCTCATCACAATAAGAGTTTATTTATGAAGGCCTGTGTGGACATAGGTCTCGATGGAAAAACATCTCTGCCTGGTTGAAATAAAGATGTCAAAGTGAATCAGACGTCGAGCTGATTCCCATCTGCTCTGTGTGGCTTAATTTCAGTTTGCCTTCATCTCTGTCTGTCCACTCTGTCCGTCCGTCTCTTTATGTGTCTGTGAAAAGGCAGAATGCTTCCCTGTCACAATTTCATCTCGCTGTGATTACCATGCAAATGTATTTCATTAGGATGTAAATGATCAACATAATGATGATTTTTAATTAGAATGTAAATGATGATTATTTGTATGAAGATATCAGCAGCTGTGGGAGAGAACTGTGACAGCGAGCTGTTGTCTCTGACTGACTGACTGACTGAATGGATGGATGGATGGATGGATGGATGGCTGCTCTTTCATTCATTTACTAACAATATTCTCCTCTTTCCTCCTCATTCATTCCTCCATCTGTTTCTCTCTCTGTTCTTCCTGCCTGAGGACAGTAGACACAAACATACACATTTTCATTCACTGGACTCCAGTTTGCAGCAGCTAAGGATCGAGGTAGGATTAATAGGCTAAATACAGAATCTGTAATTCCTGTTCGATAAATCTCATAAAACCCCGTTTGTAAAAAAAAAAAAAAAGTTGGGTCATTATGTAAAATGTAAATAAAAACACAATGTGATGATTTGCTAATTATGCAAACCCATATTTGCTTGTAATTGAAAATAGAAGACAACATATCAAATGCTGAAACTGAGAAATGTGATTGTTCTGTGAAAAAAGATATTCCTATTTTGAATTTATTGGCAATAACACAATTCAGAATAGTTGGGAGAGAGGCAACAAAAGACTGAAAAAAATTGTGTAATATGTAAAAAAAAAAAAAGAACATGGAAAATTTCAACTCATTAGGTTAACTGGCAACAGATCGGTAACATGATTGGTTATAAAAAGAGCATCTCAGAGAGGCAAAGCCTCACATAGTGTTCACCACACTGTAAAAGACTTCATGGGCATAAGAATAATCTTCCTCGAGTGCAAATAAACAACAGGAATTTGGGGATTTCATCATCTACGGTACATAAAATCATTTAAAGATTCAGAGAATCTGAAGAATGAAAGGAGTAGAGCAAAAACCAACATTGAATGGGCGTGATCTTCAGGCCCTCAGACGGCCCTGCATTAAAAAAATGACATGAATCTGTGATGGAAATCATTGCATGGGCTCAGGAACACTTCTGAAAACCATTGTCTGTGAACACAGTTCATCGCTGCATTCACAAATGCAGGTTAAATATCTACCATGCAAAGAAGAAACCAGATATAAACATGATCCAGAAACACCGCCGCCTCCTCTGGGCCCGAGCTCATTTCAGATGCATTGAGGCGAAGTGGAAAACTGTCCTGTGTTCTGACAAATCCAAATCTGAAATTATTTTTGGGACTCATGGACTTGGAGTCCTCCAGGCTAAAGAGGAGAGGGACCATCCAGCTTGCTATTAGCACACAGTTAAAAAGCCAGCATCACTGATGGTATGATGGTGCATTAGTACACATTGCATGGGTAACTTTCACATATAGGAAGGCAACATTAATGTTGAATGATATATAGGTTTTGTAAATGCCAATGTCAAACCACATTCTCCACGTATTACAACGGCATGGCTCCGTAGTAGAAGAGTCTGGGTGCTAAACTGGCCTCCTGCAGTCCAGACTCATGATGCACTGAGCTCCTCTCCTGTCTCTTTATATTTACTTTGAGGGAATTTCTTTCTCATACAAAATCCTATGACTACACAGTGCACACAAAGATTACAATAAACCAATATTAAAATGACAAAGGAAATGTATGTATATTATGGAGCAAAACAGCTCTGCTTAAAGAAAATACAGCCTTAACCACAGATTTCTTTTGGTGGCTTCCTGTATTTTGAATACTGTGTTTTATATTAGTAGAAAAAATTCCAGTATGAGTGCAGATTTGTTGTGGCAGGCAGCTTTGAAAGGGGTTTAGAACGTTCTCTTCATTTTCCGTATGACCACACCGCTGAAGTTCAGGTGCAGTTTTTATCAGCAGCCACTTATAGTTATTGTTTACCTGTACAAGGTGTTGGTTGAGGGCACTGACAATTAAAAATTCATGGGAGCACTATTATTCCTCAAAGTGTGTTTATTTAATTCACATGAACATAATTGGTCGGGTAGGAGGTTGCAATGGAAGCTAAATTGCCCTGAATATAATTTCTATCATGAATTCAATTCATACACTTTCTGATTGATTTAATTAATATGGTTGATTTAATTAACATTTCCGTCTGAGACTCATCTGAAAGAAAAGAAATGCAAATGTTGATGGAGAAGCTGCATGCTGTGTTAAAAAGCCTTAGAAAGCATATTAAGACACACACACACACACACACACACACACACACACACACACACACACACACACACACACACACACACACACACACACACACACACACACACACACACACACACACACACACACATAATGATTGTCCTGTTATGACCAGAGTAATCTAATGATCTTGTCATCACTCTTGTTCTGTGATGGAAGGTAGGAAGCCATCGTTGATCACTCTCCAAATGCTCTCTGACGATTAGAGTTCCCACCTTGCTGTTTGTTGCTGACAGTAATTGATAGGTGCTGACGTGGACGTGGACTCTGTGAGATGTGACGGAATGAAACTTTTCAGTGAAGCTGCAGGTCATCCGTCTTGGAGCCCCTCTCTCTTTCTCTCTGTGACAGCCATCAGCTCCTCTTTCTCTCCCTCTTTTTTCCAGTCTTTTGTTAGGTAAATGAGGAGAGGTTGACCCCATTCTCATTTCGCAGCCACCCGCTGACCGATGGAAGACAGAAAGAAATGACGAGCTGCATGAATGAATGAAACAAAGGAAGAGATTATTACTTTTTTTCAACAGCGGCTCATTACTGAATTTGCAGCGTATGAAATTTGTGTGTACCTTTGAAGGTAATGTGTGTGTGTGTGTGTGTGTGTGTGTGTGTGTGTGTGTGTGTGTGTGTGTGTGTGTGTGTGTGTGTGTGTGTGTGTGTGTCAGATTTTTGAATGCCAGCTCATTGCCGGCTTCTAACACACATTCCTCATTCACTCAAAGTTGGAAATCTTTGACTTCAACCAACAAGATTTGTTTTTAGTAATGATGGGCAACTGGTTGCCAATGCAGGACGTTGTTATCAAACCACGTGGCAACTGGAAGGATGTCGTGTATTAAACCAGACTAAGATTCTTAATCTTAAGTGCTGCCAGAGCATAAACATAACTATAACAGATGTTAACATTGCTGTAGTCACTAAAGAAGAGACTGCAAGATGGGGTTAAAAAGAAATTAAATAGATTTAAGTAGTAAACATTTTGCAGAATTACTATTTTTGCAATTTGCCAGAAGCGTTCATAAAAATTGTTTCTTTTATATGAAAAAGAATAATAAATACAATCTAGTTGCCATAACATTTATTTTTGAAATGTATTTTCCTCATCATGGCAGACTGGGAACACAACTCAGGACAGGACGACATCAGGCCAATTGCCTACAGACTACATATTACAATCATTTGTTAAAATATTATTTTTGAAATATGCGTTTTGAGGACTCAATCGTGTTACTGACCTGTTACCAATTCATCTAATTAGTTGTGAAATGTTATAACATGTCTCAACTTTTTTGAAATGCGCATCAAATTCAAAGTGAGTATATGTTTTTTTTTCATAAAACAATACAATTTCTCAATTTCAACATTTAATATGTTGTTTCAAATAATAAAAAAGAACGTGACACCATGTGATCAACTTCAGTTTAAAAAAAAATGTTATGTCTCTATTCACTTATTTATTATTTATCACTTCTTTATTTTGACGTGTTTACTTGCAAAGATAACAGGTAGGTGAAAACCAGTCACAAATGGTCACACAAGACACATGTGGAGATGCATGTTGATGCCAGGTGTGAACAGGGCCTTCCTATTAGGTAGAGATTTAACAACATGCAGAACTTACAGTATCCTAGTTATTTAAAAGATGGATAACTGATGTAGACCTGAGTGCAATCGTTAACATGGTCATTGAGGCTGCTAATGCTGAGCCAGCTTCCTGAATGCCTCATCAAATAACAGAATTTGGGACACTCAGATGTACAAATAATTCAAACCTGCTGCATTTGGAAGACTCATTAATCAGGACAACCTTGTCATCATATCATGACTGTTGTTAATGAACTGGGAAGGCGATGCCAATTTCAAACCCAAAGATCCAGTGTGCCACAGTTTTGCACAGCAGATATGTTTCCTTAATAGCCCCAGACTGTTTCAAAAATAATCACAGAAATGTCCGTGCTTATCTGCCCATAAAAAAAGAAACTAAAACTAATTTTATTGCAAAGTAATAAATATTGGAGACAGATGCGCTGAAAAATCATAGAGCAGTTATAACTTCCTGAAAGCCATTTGTGTTTTTCCCAGCTCTGCCCTGGGGTCTTCTTCCAAAGCACCAGGTAACTAAGGTAACAACTGCACATATCATCTTTCAACCATCTGGACCTCCACATTTTTACTACAAACGTCTATCTAAGGCTGTGATCTTTGACATTATGTGATAAAGATACTTGTACAAAATTTTATGGCCATGTCCCAAGAAATATAACTAAATTGTTAAATCCTACTTTACTTGTTGATCGTGGGCAGCGTGGTGGTGCTGTGGTTCTTCAAGTCACCTCACAGCAAGAAGGTTCGGCGTTTGAACTGGCAGCAACTTCTGTGTGGAGTTTGCATGCTCTCCCCAAGCCTGCAAAGGTTTTCTGTATTCCTCCCACAGTTCAAAGACTTGCATAGCATTGCACACCTGTCCAGGGAGGACCTCACCTCATCCAACGCATGGTATTGGTTGACCACAGCCAGGATCACTTGTCAATGGCCATCATACGTAAGGCAGTGGGTGACAAATCGGTTCTTGAAGTTGATGTTTCGGAAGCAGGAAAAATTGTTAAGTGTAAGAATCTGAAGGACTTTGATAAGGTACAACTTGTGATGGTTAGACAACTGGGTCACAGCATCTCCAGAAACAGTAGGTCTTATGTAGTTCTCTCAGTATGAAGTGACCAACCAACCAAAAGTACCCCAAGAAAGGCCTTGGAGTGCTAATCCCACCTACAATAGTCACATGAGCTTTAGAACTGCACCATGGAGCGATGGGAGAAGGTTTGTTGTCCATCACGTGGACATCCAGGTGTGTTTACCTGGGGAAGAGAAGGGAGCAAGATACACTATGAGGAGAATATTCTGGTGGGTCAGCCTGTGGTACTAGCATTCACCAGAGGATGTAACAAAGGTAACACCTACCTTAATACTGTTGCAGACCATGAACTTAATGGCTTAAAGGTAATTCCCAACAGCAATGACCCGTTTTAGCTCGATAATGCACGTTGCCACTCTGCAACAATTGTTCAGGAATGGTTTGAGGAACACGACCAAGGATTCAAGGTTCTGACTCGACATCCAAATTCCTCAGATCTCAATCCGATTGAGCATCTGTGGGACGTGCTGGAAAAACAAGTCTGACCCATGGCGGGGGTCCACATCCTAACCTCCTTGGTGCCTGATTCTTTGGTGGCTTTACTTCTTCCATCTTCTCCCACCGTCACCGACCCAACCCAACCTACCCATATCCCAAGAAGCACACATCAGCTCGGTCAAACTGCCAAAGGCTTCGTCTGCCAGCCTCAAAGCATGTTCCTGTGTACTCTCTGTGGATCTGTCCTTATTGAAACATAGGTCGGAATATACAGGAATATAATTGAAATAACTTTATTATGGAAACCCTCCCAGATCACTTGAGAAGACAAATACTTTACACTTTAAAATTAGAAACAGATTTTCATGGTAGACACAATCTGATGGTCACTTTTCATAAGCTAACAAAAGTGTTTGTTCTGCTTCCAATAGTTGGTTCACTGTTCAATTTATGGACATTGGAGCTTTGGAATTGACCCCCCCCCACCCCTCCCCCCACCCCTCTTTCCTTCCCCCAAACAGACATACAGTCGTTTTTCAGTTCAAAGTCAGAGTCCGTGCCAGTTAGGAGATCACATCCATGTCAGGGTTTTTACAATATCAAACACATATCACCAGAATCCACATTCTGAATATTCTATACACATTGCAGGTCGGGGCGTTTGGAATCTGCTGATGGAAAAAAAAAAAAAATCACAGCAGTTCAGTTCAAGTTTCATCAAGTTCTTCCCTTTACATTTCAGTCAACATCTTTATTTTTGCTACAATACAACAGACTGATATAAATTACCAACTGAAAGTGGAGGTAATTTGTCTTCCCACTGAATGTCCCGATGGAAACTTCGCAGTTTTTTTCTTATTGTTACCGAAAGCATGGTCCACCTTCCTGAGCTTCCCGAGTACAGCTCAGGTGAGAGATTTTCATTGTGGGCTCGTGCCAAAGTGTCCTCACCAACCAGGCTTTTGTGGGGACGATGTGGGGAGAGAACTCCCCAAGACCTTTAGTCCAGTTACTGCTGAACTTGTAATATTAAAATTCTTCCAATTCTGAAGATCATTCAAGCTCCCTGTGTGTCCAGAATTTGGTTTGAAACTAGTAAGTAGAAACGCGTAACTTCTTTGTATTTATTTGCTGAGGTGCAGCCTGTTTCAGTCTATGACAGGTCCTTTTTGACATTCAATCTGTAAAGATAGGCTAGGCCACGCTTTGACGACCCATTCAGTCATGTTGCTGCGGTCACTGATGATGATCACCGCAGTGCTGTGAGAAATGACATCACTGAAGGCGTGGCCAGTATTGTGACATATCTGCCTCACTTCCTGGAACTTGGACTGGAACTGAAACACCAGGAGAGATCAGACCTGGTGGAGAAGAACAAAGAGGTCATTAGAGAATAGTTCACAAGGATGAAAAATAAGGTTAATGCAAAACAGATGCGGGTCTTTCCATACTAATGGGAGTTCACACAGGGCATTTGAAACTGTGCTGATGTTATGGTTAGAGCTCAGAGAAAGCCCTGATAATGTAAGAAGGGATGCACCAACAGACAATAAAAAGATTTGTTTTATCTAATCTTATTTTTACAACTCCGTCTCCAAAAACTCAATAAAATGTGAATAAAAACAGATTGTCACCAAAACCTGTATGTCATTCAGCATTAATGGGGCTTTCCCAGATGTAAAAGCTACCCACGCCATGTGCACTAAGGCACTCCCGTACCATCACAGATGCTGGCTTTTGAACTGTGCACTCACAAAAACCTGGGTGGTCCCTCTCCTCTTTAATCCGGAGGACACAGTGTCCATGATTTCCAAAATTAATTTCAAATTTAGAGTTGTCAGATCACTGCACATTCAAATTAAATGAGCTCGGGCCCAGAGAAGATGATGTCTTTATCTGGTTTCTTCTTTGCGAGGTAGAATTTAACCTGCATTTGTGGATGCAGCGACAAACTGTGTTCACAGACAACGGTTTTCAGAAGTGTTCCTGAGCCCATGCAGTGATTTCCACAGCAGATTTGTTTCTGTTTTTAATGCAGTGCCGTTCAATTCAATTCAAAAAGGTTTGAATTTAATTGAATTACACTCAGTCAATCAAACCAAAGACACCATATTTCAAAGTCTGACATACTTGACATTAAATTAAAAAAAACCTTTATTAATTCCTGTCCCGTTTGACTATTAACATGCATCCTGTCAGTGCAGGCAGAGCGCTGAGGCCAATTTGTGACTTCCTACCTGTTGACGACGTTGCAGAGGTTGTCATTGACTGGCTGCTTATGTGTGGCTGCATGTGTGGAGGAGTGTATGTCTCATAGCTTCTTCCATTTACAGTGGGGCTGGTGGGCAGCATGCAGGAATAAGAGGTCTGGTTGGAGGCCTGGAGACATAAAGGAATATTAACCATTAAAACAGCAATGAGCCGTTCACCATCACCCTTTTAACATTTTAGGCAGCTTTAAAATTGCAATCAATTCACTTTGACATTTAATCAATAAATTAATACGAGTAACAATTATTGGGTGCTCAGAATAAAACCAGTCCTGCATTAGAAACATGAGGGGTGACTGGAATGGGTCAGTGACCACAGCTGGACTGGATGTTCAGAAACATTAACAAACAGCTGTAGTCAACTCATCAACCGTTCTGATGTGCCATCTTTAACTCCAGGAATGTGTTGGTATCTGAGCAGATTAAATACTTAGTGCACTTTTGCTTTACTTTGTTTCTCCCAAAATTCACACAAAACCCTTAAGTTCATGTTTTTTACTTCATATTTAATTTTTTATCATTTTGATTAATTACCGTAGTTTCTACTGAAGTGTGAACTGGCAGCCACAGTAAACAGTTCCATGTAAAACTGTTGTATATGTGTAATGATGATGGTATTTTAGGGCATGCCGATGAAATTGTACACTATTACAACATACACGCATAATACATGATGACTAAAGAATGCTCAGTGTGTCATCACCTGCTCTGTAGTACATTTGAGCTGTTGTTGTGTGACAGTAGAGAGCTCTGTGTTTCAATACGTGTGTTATGGAGTCGACTTCCTCCATTCTCCAGACGTAATTTACTCAACTCTGTGTTGATGTGTGTGCAGAGAGGAAGATGCACATTCCTCTCGCTTACTTGATCAACATTTATATGAGCTGAGGACTTGTGATAATTGAGAAATGTTTGTTGCCTTGTGTTTAGTTTTTCTGGCCATACAGGTTTACCGTAGGAGGATTTTAACCCCATGACCTCTGACCTTTAAGGAATATATTTTCCCCTTTAAGATTTCCTCATGAGTCATATTGTTTCCTGAAATTGGCTTGTTGTTAGTTTGATTGTTCCTCTTTATCTGGTGAATTTAACTAATATTCTTGTAAAAACAAGTGCAGCTGAGTACCAAAAAGATTACAGATGGATCGCACCTGGTTCTAATGTTGGGATCAGACCCAGGTGGGTCTAAGTAGCACGGATTCCAGAGAACCTCCCTGATTGGCTGCAGACAGGAAGTGACAGGGTATAAAAGGTCTTGGGTGTTAGTTTTTCTTTTGTTCTGTGGGCAAGTGGGGGAGTGCATCCTCTTGTGTGCATTTGTTCTTTTGGTTGTTTTAAATAAATGGAATTGTTTGGGAAAAATCTCTGTCTGCCTGCGGGTCAATTCTTCCCACTCACGCTACAATCATCCACAACAGTGCGATAATGATTTCTTTCTGGCTCCACTCGGTCTCCCGGTGCGTCCATCGGTGCAGCAGGTGAACCTGTTGGTTAATATTCCCAGACTGAGTTTGACAGGTCGCTGCTGCAACGAGCAGACTGAGATCTGCTGGTTTCAGAAAAGCCCGAGATGTTCCGGTGCTTTCAAGCAGACTGAGGAGCAGCTGTGTGTTGTCGAGTAATCTTACTTGCATAGGCAGGCTGGCAGCCATACTGAAGCTGGGCATCGTTGGTAGGCTGTAGCTGTTGGACAGAACTGGATCGGACCGTCCCAACATGGATCCTGATGAGAAGGACACTAGAGAGACGGGGATGGAGGAAGACAGGAGCTTAACATACAGGTGGTCACGTATCTCTATAACATTAGAGGACAGTTGACAACATTGTTTTCATGGAACAAAAGAGATCTGAAGTTGTCAAATGTCCGAATAGCCATATTTAAAAAGAATTTGTCTGAATAAAATCCATTCTAAAAGTTGCAAAAACTCAGGATCCATCTGGATTAAAACAATTAGAAGTACGACGAGATGTTTGATGCCAATTTTTTTCTCCGTTTTTTCTCCGTTTCACTGCTGATCATTAAAACACCTGCAAGAACCTGCTGCAACCAACTGACCACAGTCACTCTGTGGAAGAAGACTTTTGACTTTTGACAAATAATAACAAAAGGAATGACTTTTATTTAACTAATTCACTTTCAAGATCTTGGTGCATGTTTGCTGTCATTTTACTTGAACACAATAAAGATTAACATTATGCTTTAATAAGTTACAGGTAAACTGTACGTCCTCGTTGGTACCTGGTGTAGTCGGCTGCGGTAGAGGCTGGTAAATACTGGTGTTGAAGCTGCTGCTGATGGGGATGTGATTGGAGGAAGTCGACACCTGACGCCGCTGATTTCTCAGCTTCTCTTCTCTTCTCCACTTCGCTCGTCTGTTGGAAAACCAAACCTGAAAGTACCGAAGCAAGAAAGACAAAAACACGGTTCACAAGTTCACATTGTTTTAAGCCTTAAAACAGTACTGACATGCACAGATGTAATCTCAGACTACAATTGGCCGCTACAAACCGAACGTTTCTACTGTGACTGTGTTTTTGTGACTTTATGAAACAAAAGTTTTTGACTTGCAACCAAAAAGGCTAGATTTGAAATTAAATCTTTTTGTAATAAAAAAAAATCTAGTTTTGTAAGCAAAATTCAGAATTCTGCGACCAAAACGAATGAAACTGTGAGCGCAAATTTTTTTGCAATCCAAATAATTATATTTTTTTATTTACTTTTTGGAAAGCAAAGCTTTTTTTGGGGCACCAAGCAGGTCAAATTTGTGAAGTCTCTTCCAGTAACACCAACTGTTGCAAACATTTCTTGAAGATCTTGTAAGGAAAGTTTGAGACTTCATTTCACATCAAACCATCTGAATTTTACCAGAGCAGCCAGTCCTGAACAAACTGACTGTTGTTTGAAATCTACATAACTAATGATTTTCCTCAAAGAGAAATTATTTATTTCAAATAATTTTGAGATTTTTTTTTTTAATAATTTGCAGACTGACCTGCATCCAGAACCTTTTTTCCAAAGGCCTGAGAGAGTTCTGTAGATTTTAGCATAATGACACCAAGCACTTGATTAGCAAAGGGAACAGCAGCGCCTCAGTGTCAGAGGTTTTAATAAGATAGTTTCCACCTGTCACTCACAGTCCAGTCATAATCTGGAACTCTGATTCTTATGCCTATGAAGGTGTGATAAATGTAGGAGTTTACTTTATTTGCTCATGTGACAGATGAGTTTTTCATTTATTTAAATTGTGGAAATGACCAAAACTTTTCAATTCTGTTATTTGTGTATTTCAGCGTTATCTGTACATATTGCTTCAAAGATGATTACGTTTTTTATTAGTCCGGATAAGTCAGAAGAAAACATTTCCATGGGATGTACTCTCCTTTTCTCCTCACGCTACAGTGCTTTGTAAGCCTTAAAAGATCATAAGAGTAGAGCCGACCTGTATTCTTGCCTCTGGAAGGTCTATTTTGTTGGCGAGGCGTTCTCGGGCGAACACGTCTGGATAATGAGTCCTTTCAAACTCTGCAACAAAAGAATGCAGTCATCAGAAGATGTGTCATTATATGATAATCGTGGTTGACATGTACTTTTTACTGCTAAGTAAAGCAATGAAAGTATTCCAAAGTAAAGTCGGAGTTCCCTTAAAAAAACTTTAGTTTTTGTTCTTTGTTTCACAACTGTAAATGTAATCCTATTCCTCCGCAGTGTTTATGCACTTTGAGTTTGAGTGCTTTCCTTCTACGTCTTAAATAGTACGCTTCGCTTCAATTGTGGGCAAATTTAATGTTTTTACTCCTACAATATTTTTTAAATAGATTTTTTTTTCTTACATAACATTTCTTATCCCAAATTCATATTTCATATGTTCCTTGACAGCATGATTACTTGTAATAAAGGATCAAATATAGTTACAGATTATATCTTAATACAGTATGTTTTTTGCAATATGCAGAGGACTAACAATCCTGTATCTGTCTCAGGGCTTTACGTTCACCATCATAATCAACTAATAGTAAACATAATATCAGCCTTCGGAGTCTCAGAAACAGAAAATGCAAAAGATCTTGTGGGATACTCAAGATTTAAGGATTACTTTGACGTCTTCGAGTTTGTATGGAATGATATGAGTGCCATAATAAAGAATACATCTTTTTAAAGAATAAGGAAATGAATGTGGAAATATAAAAGGAAATAAATACATCAATAAATAAAAAATATTTGGAAATATAAAGACAAATAACAAAGTTTAAAAGAGTATTGCTTTTTGCTTTTCTCATATTTTCTTGGCTTTTCCAATGTTGCTTTTGCTTTTAATTGAAGGGATGAGCTGTCAATTCCCTATTTTTCCAAAAGTCAATGCTTGTCTTCTTTTCTTTCTTTTGTTTTAGTTCAGTGAGATGTACACACCTAAACAGCACAATCACCACACTTATCCAGTCAAGACTGCTGACTCGAACACTGAAGACGCCTGAGACACAAACTGAAGATAATATTCTGCTTGAAATATCACCGCAAGGTCGTGTTAAAAGATCTTTGTTGAATCGGCAGGAATTCAGCTCCTTCCACACTTTTATTAAACCGTAAACCAAATGCATCCTCCAACAGTGTTTCAATGAAGTGAAACACTTTCAGCCGGTTCTGTATTCAGGTGTATGATGTCGTAGTTGTCGTCACCTTTCTCCAGCGCTTCGATCTGTTCCTGCGTGAAAGACGTTCTGTTTCTCTGCAGTTTCCTCTTCAGCTGAAGTCTCATCTGCGTCTCTTCGGTGTCTTCGCTGATGGAACTTGCTGATATGGTGTTCTCGCCTCCCTCCGCCTGCGGACACTCTGCAAAGCAAACAAAGACAATGACTGTGGTTTCACTGTTAAAATCTTCCAGTGATAAAGGAACAAAACGATGTGAAAACGTAAAAACATTGATCATTTCATTTTTCACACATTTTGACGCATTAAATTTGAATCAGGGATTCCACATTATAACCTCTTTATGGAGTGTGTGAAGCCTCCAGAAAAAAGGCTGTGGGTGCCCAAGTCTCACACGGGATTTGAGAAGATCCCTGAATTTGTTTTAAATAAATCATTCCACTATAAGAAAAAACATCTAAAGTGGTGTAGACTTCAAATGACTGCCAGTTTGTCCAGGACTGACTTCTCCTGCAGGTTCAGCCCAAGAAGAGACGTTCTGATGCACACAACGTCTCCAAGAAGACAAAAGTTCATCAAAGCATCTGCAGGGAACTCTGCAGCTGTCGGTGTCAAAGTGTCTCAGAAAGAGCAAAGATCTTTAAATGTGGAATAAAGTGCTCTGGACAGATGATTCAAAGACAGATGTTTGGCCACACGAACAGACAAAGGCAGCTTTGAACCTCAGACCAACTGTGAAGCTCGGAGGTGGAGATATTGTGGTTTGTTTTTTGTTCTGCCTCAGAGACTGGGCAGCTTGGAGTCATGTTGTCCACAATGTTGGACAATTTTGCAAAAGACTACTTAGTTTCTCACCAGAAGAAGATAAAAAATATTTACATTTTTGCAGAATAACCGATTGAAAAAAAGTTAATTTCTCCTTGTGGTTGTGTTAAAGAACATGAGCTTCATCTGGAGACTGTAATAAAGAGGATCACATGTTTGTTTGTCCAAATATGTCAAAATAATTAAAGTTTCCACGAGATCTTCTCCCTTTTTAACACGACTGTAAGCTGCAGTCTAACAGGTATATCATCGGTAAGTTGAAGCCGACACTCAAATCCATGAGATGAAACCATGCATGTAATTTAAAAAGCATCAGAGTGGAGATCTCCAACATGTGATCTGTGAACAGACGGGAGCTCGACTCCGGCTCCCCGTGGAACTCATGTTATTTGTGGTGCTAGCCTAATTATTCATTATCCCCAACAGACAGAGACTGCAAAACAGAATGAAGCTATTGCTCAGTGTCGTAGTCAGTGAGGCAGAAAGAGACACAAATGAGAGCAGACGCCCCGTCTCCCTCCCCCTCCACACACACACACACACACACACACACACACACACACACACACACACACACACACACACACACACACACACACACACAGACCGATGGGGAGGCAGCAGCCGTGCTCGTGGAGGATGACTTTGTTTCAGTGCTGTGATCCCTGGGCGCTGGAGGAGGAGCAGCAGCATATGAGTCTGCTCCGTACAGCAAATGGGGCCCGCAGACACTCACCGAAGGGAAACGAGGGCGAGCTGCTCACATCAACTCCATAGTCTGTTTTCTCAGACCATAATTATGCATATTCTGCAATTCACTGCGATAAAAAAATATGTAAATACAATTTAAACATTCCAACATTGAGCAGCGTAAAGAAGAAAATCTGACCTGAATGTGACCTGTGATGAAGTTAAGAAAATGTCTGACTCTTAATGTGACCACCAGATTATGTAACAACTGAAAAACAGCGATTTATTGTCCTTTATGTACAAAACTTTGAAAATAAACGTTGAAATTATACAGTAGTATTATCCAGGATATAAAAAATCACATCTAAAAGATCTGTTGTTGTTGTTGTTGTTGTTGTTGGCTTGACTTGATCCATGTTGTGAACAAAATCTGAGTGACAGTGAGGTCCAAGGCCGAGGTTATGCCAGTTTAACTGCCAGTTTAACTGCCAGTGCCTGCAGTGGTATCCTCAGTCCCTCCTGGATTTTGCAGTTTTTGTGTGATTGTTGTGATTGAAAATGTTTGATTTTGATTTTCTCAAAAATTGCGATGCTGCACATCACAGAATTATTTTAGTTCGAATCTTATTTATCTATTTAACTTTCAAAACCATGGGGATAAAAGTTACAACAACCTTTAATTTGCATTAATTATTGCGATCACAATAACTTCACACTCACAAAAGCAGCCAATCAAAACCCTCCTGCTCTTAAGGGAGATGAAAGGAGCGCAGTGATTGGTCGTTACTGAAGCTCCTCCTGATTCCCTCTGCTGACATCCTGGACTGAGTCTGCTCAGTCACACTAACACGAGATCCTGCCAGCATTCATACCTGCCCTTGGTTTTAGATAACTCGAGCTTGTCTCAGCAGTGTATTGCAGTACTAGCAGTGGTAGTGAAGTGTGAGCAGGAGTGTTGTGATGAGTTAAAGTCTTACCGGTGGTGGAGAGTGTCGTCCCAGCGTACCACCCTGAGCGTCCTCCCCAGCTCGTTTGGACGTTGAGCATCTTGAGTTTGTCGAACATCCCCTCGGCTCCCACGGTGCCCATTTGCTGCTTGTCACTGGTTAAATTCCTGAGCACTCGATTTATCGATGAAACCTGGTGACGACAAACACAACGACGTGATCACATTAGTGGAGCCTTGGTTGAATATTAAAGTCTTAGGTGGACAAAATCTATGGTGTCAAAACCACATTGAGGGCATAAACAGCTCCATGATGTCCATGATTTCCCCTTGTAGGATTAATAAAGTAACTAACTATCTATCTATCTATCTATCTATCTATCTATCTATCTATCTATCTATCTATCTATCTATCTATCTATCTATCTATCTATCTATCTATCTATCTATCTATCTATCTATCTATCTATCTATCTATCTATCTATCTATCTATCTATCTGTGTCCTTCAGTGTGTCAAAGCTCAACCTGCCATGTTACACTGTTATGTACAATAATGCATACCACACTTTATGACTTTATTACCAACAGTCAAGGATATTTCTCAGTTCTTTTTTTATTTTTTTTTATTTTGCAACTATTTATTTTCTTATTTAGGTTAGGGAGGACCAGCAAAGTAAGAGTTTCATTGTAATCGCCTTTTTTGATACTGTGAATATGACAATAAACTTCTCTTAACTCTCTTAACTCTTAGTGTGTCAGCCAGACATCATTTATTTGACATTACACTATTAAACTATATGGCCTCTATGAGTTAGTACAATATAGATGAGGTATGAGTAAAATATATTTTTAAACTGAACTCATACTGGGCTGAAACACTTTTATCACCAAACATCAGAATAGTTGTAATTATAGGTTGAGATTGATACACAGCAGCGACTTGGTCTGAAGTCAATGAAGTATTTTAATGTATTTTTTTTTACTGTTTCAAGGACGCATTATTAAGACAGTAATATATGTAGACGGGGGTAAATCATACTTACACTCTGCTTGTTACACACACAGGGACACACAAACATGTGAAAGATTATTATTGAACATCAATGTGATCAATCTTCACTGAGGAGATCTGTTTCCTCTGCAGAGAGAAGTTCCTTCTATATCTAAATGTGCCATTATATTATCAGTCCACCACGCTAAAATGCACCTGCCTTTAAAGGCAGATAACACTGATTTAATGGATGAATTAATCCATTAATGAGGAGATGATTAATTAGGAGGCTGACAATGACCTCTTTGAACCACATGCTTTACTTTGTCCCCAGATTTTCTTAAAGGAGCAGAATTTAATTGAGTCATGAATGACGTGCTTTAGACAAAGCACTGATATTGTTCAACTACAGCCTGTAAAGTCTGATCTCATCATCTCAGACAAAATAAATATGTGAATTACAGTTTGTGCTTCTGTGCCAGCTGTCAACATATCTATCTATCTGGTAACTCCTTAAAAATACATTTTAAGGTGTGTTTTGTTTTGTTGTTGTGTTTCAGGTTAGCTTCAGTGTGAAGAGATATAAGACAATTATAGAACATGATGAATTCATCAAAACCTTAGTTTTGTTTTGCTTTCTTCTTTTTTTCCCTCCAAACTTGTATTTCTTTAATTTGATTTAGATTTTCCTGAATAGTCCACTGCTACCCACATGTATTGATTTTTGATATGATATGAAAGGTTTATTTTTAAGAACTCATCCAGACATCTATTACAACCAAACACATTTGTAAGTCTGACATTAGACATTATATATTATGTTCAGGGTTTTAATGATCAGTCTGGTCTTTTTCTCTATCTGAGCAAACCTTTATTTGAATTACCACGACTCAGCAGAAAACACACAGCTCTTACACTGGGGATGTTGTCGTTGGTGCAGACTCCCTCAGCCAGCAGCCGGTCTCTGATCTCCCAGGCGAAGATGGACGGACACTCTCTCTTGTACTGGGCGATCCTTCCCACCACCTCCGGCGTGGCCACTCTGGGTTTACTCCCTCCGATGGCCCGAGGACGGATCGAACCTGTCTCGTAATACCGGCCCAAGATCTTACTCACGCAGCCGTTAGACACCTGGACACAGAGACAGCACACGGCTTTGGTAGATAATATAGGGAATGATCACGGCCGTGATTACAGAGGATCTCCACTGAGGGAACACTATGTTTTTATAGTTAATAAGGAGCACTGCTGCAAATACAAAAGAAGATGTATGAAGTCTTCAAGTGTGAGCTGAATTAAATCTGAATCATTGTGATGTCATCTGATGGTTATGGTGGTTTTGTTGCATTAATGGCTGGAATAATCTTCTGAGGGGCCGGAGACACATTTTTTTTATCGGGCTCTGGACCCCCTCCACACAGAAACATTTTTAACAACAATTATTTTAAAAAAAATATTTCCAGAACCAGCTTGTCAAATATCAATCATGCTGATAATGAAGAAAACTGTTGGTTGCAACCATAAAACAATCTCACTGTGATTTTCTGTTTTAGTTATAAAAGAGGAAGCAGTTTGTTTAAACTTTACAACCAGTGTTCTCAATATAAACCACAATAACCTGAGTGTCTCTTCAAAACCACAAGATGGACTATGAGTAAAAGCTATTCACTGGATTCTATTATGATATTTTATTTACTGCAAGTGGAGAAAACTCCCAAAATAAAGTTATAATTGATCAATATTATGAAGTCAGTTGTACGCAGTGAACCTGGAGCCGCTTGCAGCTGCCCTGATTCTAAAATCATGTCCAGGGACGTAGTGACTGTAACACTCCTACAACGTGACCTGTGACCCGTCTGAATGTGGTTCTGTTCTGGTTCTGGATGCGGTTCTGTGACCGCAGCGGCTCATCGTACCTGTAATATCCTGGATATGTCACACGGTCGCGCTCCGCTGTGAGCCAGCTCCACGATCTTCTGCCTGATGGTGTCAGGCAACGGTCGGCCATTCACAAACACACCTCCCAGCTGGTTCACTCCACTGTGACCTACACACACACACACACACACACACACACACACACACACACACACACACACACACACACACACACACACACACACACACACACACACACACACACACACACGGAGGAGGCGGGAAGAGAGGGTGTTCAGCAGCTTGTTTACTGAGCCATACTTTACTCTACAATAACAATAATCTACAGGAGAGGTTGAACTACGATGAGATAGCACACTGATCAGGCACATGCATGAGAAGAGGAGGAAATCACAGCAGGAAGCAGGTCAGAGGAGATGAAGAGTAAAAACATCAAACATCCTGTGGTGGGTTTTTATAAAATAAGTCTTCTCCTGTCTTATTTTTCTATCCTGGACTCACTAAAACAAGATCTACAGTCCGAGAGAGTAAACAGTAAAACTGAGTGCGTGCAACACAGATAAAATGTTTCATGATTCAAAAGTATTTGGTCCCACACGTATAATGTGTAATAAGAACAAACAGCTATGATGGACCTGCTCCTGGTAGAAGAGCTCAAACCAGCAGGCTGTTTTAATCCCTTCTGTCCACCTCCTGAAATGTCCTTGGAAAAGAGACACTGAACCCCAAGTTGCACCCTGCATGGCAGCTCTGTCACCACAGGTGTGTGTGTGTGTGTGTGTGTGTGTGTGTGTGTGTGTGTGTGTGTGTGTGTGTGTGTGTGTGTGTGTGTGTGTGTGTGTGTGTGTGTGTGTGTAGCTGAATTACAAGCAAAAAGTTGGAAGTGCTTTGTAAACTACGGGAAAATGTGTCATAGGATTGAAAGTAGAGATCTGCTTCGTCTTCACAGATGATTTTTCTTTTTCTGCTGTTCTTTGCTGAAGGTGACGTACTTGGGTTCACTTTCTTTTTTTAAGCTCTTGTGCGATTGTTTGGGATTCGTTTCAAGTTCTTCAGCAAAGTTTCTTCTGTTTAGTCTCCAGAAGACTTTGGGTGCTTGAGTTCTTCTGCTAATTTAATCCCAACTGTTTTATTCATTGAAATTCTGGTTTCCAGAGTATCCCTCTTGATATGTACCCGTTATCGTTGATCCTGTTTCGAATCATCTGTGAACTGATAGTTTTTACAACATCTGGTGAATCTTGCTGTTGTTTTTTCTATATATTCACCCCAAGCTCACATGTATTTGCCAGATGTGCTCTAACTGACCAGTAAAGTTAAATACCTTTAAATTCAGACAGATGCCTTCAGCAGAGTAACTACAGGTTTAGTTCATCACATTAATGATGAACGTTCATCCAAGTTTAAGAACAGCCCAAATATTTTTGTTACCTCTCAGAGGAGAACGATGTCTGAACAGAATCAATTATTTTAGGAGAAAATCTTTGTGCTAAACATGTTTTTTTTTTTCTACAGATCAAATACCAGTTTATAAGAAATTATATAGTTTGTCTGCCGAAATACATTTTAAGGGCAATGTTGGTAAATATAAATGATCCTCTCAGCAAATTCTGTCTTCTAAAATTTAGACAGCTGAGCAGTGAAGAGCAGTTCAATTAAAGCAAACCCTCCATTATAAGTGTAAATATTCACGCTGCCACCTCGGAGAGTGTGAGAGCAGCTTAAACGACTTCGTCTGCTGGATGCTGCAGGTCTGACGTGTTTCGGTCTGACGGCCGCTGACCTCGGCGTGTGCTGCAACGCTGCGCGGGTTAAGTAGAGATTTACACTGAATCAATTGTCTATTGTTTGTTAATGGCTGTGTGGGGTGGGGGAAAGCATATTGCAGATTTATAAACCTCTCAACAGGACATTAATAAATCATACAACAAGCCCACACACACACACACACACACACACACACACACACACACACACACACACACACACACACACACACACACACACACACACACACACACACACACACACACACACACACACGTCTCTCTCTCTCTCACTCATGAACAACCTCTTAGCTCTCACCATCCACTAGTTAGGACAGCGTAACCCAAACCTTAACCTAACCTCACCCTAAAAGTAACAACACCAGTTGATGTTCAAATACTGAAATATGACCTGTATTTACGTTTGCATGAATATGCACGTCGAATGACCGCTGTCTGTCTGTTTAAAGCCTTTAGTACCATGTGGCAGCTTCACGAACGTCTTCGGGCAGAAGTTTGGTTGATTAAGTCGACCGATCTTTTTTGTTTTATTATACAACAAGTAGTTGTGACCCAACGATCCGATTGGTGAACTGGACATTTGGAACGTGCTCTAATCATCATAACATCACATCCTGCTCATCACTAGAAATATCACTCCACCTTTTCAATGGCAATATATAATTGGAATTTAATTTCATCTAAGATTCAATATAATGTTGTTTTTACTTGTTATATTAAATTTGACCGATTTGGTGAAATCTGGTATTTTTTTGATTCTTTTTGGTCGCTCCGAACACCCGTATCGTAACACCACGGATAGCCGCGCTCTTAAAATCCTAGCAGCGGTTAGCTGGACCGGTTTGGTTTTAACACATGTATTTTTACAATTTTAGCACGGTGTCATGAGTCCACGGATATCTTTTTTTCATCAGATATCTTAGTTACAACCAGACTGAGCTAGCTGAGCAGTTTAGTGTTTCTATGTTCTGTATTTATTCAGTTTTAGAAACCACCTCTAGAAAGCAATTTAACGGACTAGAACTCCTATCTGTTGCTAGGTGGTTGCTAAGGGTCGGACTACTTCCTGGAGCAGTAAACATTGCATACGTTACATAAAAGTCTACTGACGCGACTGTTAGTTTTACAGTTCTTAGTCATACCCCATGTGTTGCCATGGAAACGGTGATTACACTAACAAAAAGTTTTATATTTTGAGAGTGAATTGCTCCACAATATGAATACATTTAGATTACATATTTCATTTAGTTGGTAACTTGTTGTATATTAATGACGTTAAAGAACACCTTGTTGTCAGACAGAGGACACGCTGTGAGGTTCATCCAGAAAAGAAGAAACCGGTGACGAGGAGAAAATGATCTCTGACAAACACCGACACCAGGAGACGTTAGAAACAGCAAAGCCGAAAGTAAAAGTCTGTCTATTTTCTGCATGTTTTTGTAATTGCAAATCATTTCTTTAATTTGTGATTACTCTAATAATTAGCTGTTCAATTAAACAGATGATGTTAATTCATTTAGATGCATACAAGAGGGGCAAAGGGAGACTCATTGTGACCACCACCCGACCCCTCCCCTCCCCACCTACCCCCCTCCACCAACCCTTTCCCTCCCGACCTAAACCTCCCCACCTACCCCCCCCTGAAGAACAGACAGATAACCTGGATCAGAGAGGCTTCACCTTCCAGCACACCTCACACAGTCACGGCTTCAGATCTGAACTTCTCCTCTGGTTAAATAAATCATAAGAAGATTTGCGGAAGCTGCTGCTGACTGAACGTGTGACGGAGGATTACTTCGAACTCTCCTTCGTGCTGCTTCGCATCGTGTTCACTTTGTGTTTTGGGGTCGATCGCTTCACCGTAGAAATGTTAATCACAGTGTCATTTCCCAGAGGAGAACACCGAGCGCTCCTCTCCTGACACACAATTAATAGACAGACATATGGAGTTAATTTGGCTCTCTCCTCCTGTGAGACACACACTCACACACACTCACACACACTCACACACACACACACACACACACACACACACACACACACACACACACACACACACACACACACACACACACACACACACACACACACACACACACACACACACACACACACACAGGGGAGGTGGGCCCTGGGGAGCAGCTCAGCAGCTTTCACTTTAAATCAACTCATTCACACTGAATCTGCAGGACAACATCATTTGTCTGTGTCTTCCCAAACGGTTACAAATAACCAATGAAAAGTAAATATTTGACCATGTGACAATGCTACGGTTTAAGGTCTGGTAAGGTTTCAGGAAAAACTGATTCACCAACGTGGTTACAATAAAGACTCAAAGCTCAGCGAACGTTCGGGGTCATGCTTAAAAAACATCTAAAGATTTAAAGATCAGCGGTGTTAATGAATCCATAATTCTACCTGACTTATTTCACATCCCCAGGAGACACCAGTGGTTTTACACAACACACTGATTCATCTGTTACAAACTCCCGCACACTGACGTATAGTTTATAACCTATTTGCGTTTACATGTGGAAAAACCACACGTAATACAACTCTGAATTTTGGAGGTTGGTTTTGCAAAGCTAAAACATGAGCAAACAATAAAACTGTAGAATAGCTGTATAAATATATATCAGGTTTATTCTCAGGTGCTCTCTATCTTCCTCCTCTCTGTCATCACCCTTACCGCTATTAAATACACACACACACACACACACACACACACACACACACACACACACACACACACACACACACACACACACACACACACACACACACACACACACACACACACACACACACACACAGAGTTTACTTTCTCTCACTGACATTTACAACAGAACAAATATGAAACCAACCATTTTAGAGTTGTATTACTTTCTACCAACCAAACGATACCGCAAGATCCAATCCAGTATCACAGCAAAGCGTGAAATAGACACGCTTTGGGCCATCTAGGCGTGAAAGTTACACGCTTTTCTGGAGTGGTTGAAAATGAAACCTACTGCATACTTTGAGCCAAGTGATTTAAGGGTGAATTCAACTTTTGGCAATAACATGGTTGGGGTTAGCAAAAAAAACAAACATGGTTGCAGTTAGGGGGGGTAAAAACATTGTTTTAACATAAACTAACCAACTAACTAATTAACTAAAAGAAAATTCAAAAAAAATATTGTCACCTCCTGAATGTGCTCCTCATCATCTCACATGGGAGTGTCTGACTTATGTCACCATGCCAACCCTCCTACCGCCTAATACTGCCAACAAATGTCCTTTGTACTGGGTCTCAAAACCTCTGTTACGGGACCTTGGTCACATGATCCCACGTCACATGACATGTACATGCCTGTACGCATATTTAACTCCTAAACAGCCCAAAGCGTGGCCAGCTCACGTTTTGCTGTCGTGGATGGGCGTGTCTATTTCACGCTTTGCCGTGATACTCGGTTGTAAGACCTCTCATTGTACACCCAAAAGGCCGAATTCCCCTGAGAAGCAGTTTATGACCTCATCACGGGGTCACGTGTGACAGTACATCAGTGAAACAGCACAGACCCCGAGCAGCATGAAAATATCACAGCAGACAAAAGCACCTAAACCAGGATACACTTCAAATGTGAGGCAGCATGAATTGCAAGAGCCTTAACAAACCTACAAACACTGGTTCATTTGGCTCGATCCAGTGATGTTTTTTTCTTTTTTTACATTACTGTACATAGTTTATTACATAGTTGAAGTGACCCCTTTACGTGAAATCAGACATCTAGACCAGAGGTTCACAAACTTTTCACACTACGTACTTCTATGGGACGAACTAAACTTCCTAAACAGCCCTTCACAGAGATACCAACAATTTTTTCATTAAATCACTGAAATGATCTGGCCTCAAAAAGTCATAAAACATGAAGCTGCTGTTTCAAAATCAAATAACACATTTATTAATCAGAGCACTCGCAGAAATAAAAGGAAATCAGTTGGTAGAGACGCTCAGAAACAGACGTCTGCAGCTCGAAGCCTGAAGCTCTCAAACTGATGACTTCGAGTCCTCTTCAGCACTGAAAGCTCCGTCTGACCTGCTTCTCTTTTCAACCTTGTGGCCATCTCAGCATCATGCTGCTTGTTAAAATGAACCACAGTTTGGGATTCACTCATGTAGACAAACCAGAACTCAGTATTTATGGGACACGAAGACAATGCAGGGTTTTTAAGGAAAGGAGGGAAGGTGTCGGTGAGATTCAGCAAAGCCTTCTGGATCACAGGTGGTGTATGTGGTGGCGTAAAACAAGAACTCGCGTGCCTCAGGCCAGCATCCCGACTGACAGAAAAGTAATGTGAAAGTTTGAATAAGTTTTGTCATTTTTCTGTTGAGACCATAATTTTGTTTTTACTTTTTCTTTTTTATTTGGAGTTCTAAGATCTGCAGTGGGATTTCTTTTTTTTCCTGTATTTCATATGTGTTGTCTGTTCTTGTTTTTTTTGTCCAGATGAATCAGAAGAGTTCGATGCCGATGCTACTGTCTGTGCTCGTGGAGCCCGCCGCAAGATGGATGAACCCACTTTCATTTCAATCAGCGCCTGATGTAACCTGCGCTCCATTCAGTAATGATCTTAGCAAATGAATATTGGTGTTCACCTCCAGTTACTTCTCAGCAACCAGCAGCTGCTCCATTTTCACCATGTGGAATTAGAATTGATTAAAGTGGAGGTGAGGACAATAGCAACCAGTGTGACGTTTAACCCAACGCTAACGCCCAGCAGAGACCTGACTGAGATTTTATGTTCAGTAACATCCTGTGTGAGATGGAGGCATAAGGGGGCAGAAGCAGTGCATTGTGGGGTTGATACTGGTCAGAGGAGAGATGCAAGACAAAATACAAGCAAAAGACACACAGAGAGAAGTAATCCACACACCTTCACTGCAGACAGCATGGACCTCTTGTCCCGCAGTAAGAAAGAAGAAACCATGTGGAGTTCATTGTCAGTGCCACCAGAAGGTTGTGTACAGCCCAGCATGTTAACAAAGCCAGTCATCATTCACAATATTTCAAGCTGCAGTCAGTAACTTTGATTAAAATGCGTTCACATACATGACTGAAGCGTGTGTCTCGTTTTTCTGCGTCGTCTGTTTTACACCAATCACTAAAGGATGACTCCACTTTATTACAACTTGGGCCTTATTCTTGCAGTCTGTTCCATTATTTCAGCAGTAATAACATTGTGTTCTCCAAAGAACCGCTGAGATCCAAGAACATAATGGCATCACTGCGGCGAAGTCCACTGAGGGCATGAAAGGTCTAATTGCTCGAATTTCTCGGCCCAGACTTCTTTTTATTATCTTGGAGACGACAACGTTAATTCAACTGATAGAAAAAGAAAAACAGAACTAAACTACAACTGTAGGGCGGTGAAAGGTTGTTTGTTTGAGGGAGCAACTTTTTATTTATTCACAACGACACTGAATTACTGCTGTTTTATATCTGTACGATATAAGTGAGTCCTTCACTCTTATCAGACAGTTACCGTGTTACCGTGGCGATCCTCCAATCATTTACGAAACAACTCTGCTTCAAACTTATCATTACAAATCACTACATGGAGACACGTTTCATTCATCAAACATTCATTTCTGAATGTAAATTTCAGAGGGAGCAGTTCTGACAGTCTTTCTATTGCACACAAAAAAAATAAACAATAGAAACAAAAGCTGTCATAACAGATTGTTTTTATCCTTTCAACCACTTAAAGGAAGTCAGAGGAAATTAATTGTGAACACAATATTTACATTTCATCACTTTTCAGGTGTATGTTGTTTACCTCGCAAACAGTTGCCTGTTTACTGGTCCAGCAGACATGAATCAATATTTTTGGATCGTTTGGAGTCGTGTTTCTGGCCACTTGTTAAATTAAAGTCTAGTATTCCCTTAATTTATTTATTTTAAAATAAATGTTGGTCTCTTGAGGGAAACTCTATTTTTCTGTAAACATCTGCAGCAGCAGAGTAAATAAACAATAAGCTGAATCTCACTATAAAGCCTCATAAAGCAGGAAGGAGCTGTTTAATATTTTGGTTCATCACTTTGTCTTCATAAATAGCCTGGCTCTGCCCACTTACTGCTCAGCTTCCTACCAGTGGGAGTAGATAAGTGTGATGAGGTTGAAGTCAAGCATTTGTTTGGAAATGTCGCTCCAAGAGCTAAATGAAGCGATAAGAACAGTTTTTGCAACACCTGTAAACATCAGGGGTTGGAGCCGTAGCGAGAACAAGGCCTGACATTTTTTTATAAATGTAGATTTGTCTTTTTTATGCAAGAATAAAAATCAGCTTTGAGAAAAATTGTAAGTCGAAATATATGAACCAAGAATACAATTGCAAATAAATTTACTCTGACAGTTTAGTTAGTTTGTAAGTCAGAGAATTCAGAAAATGTTGGTTATGAAACTACACTTTTTGTAACAAAATGTTTTAACCGCAAATCCGGCCTTAATGTTTTGTAGGTTTTTCTCGGCCTCTTTATTGTGTCACAAAAAGTTGTGAATCAGACCTCTTTGGTTGTGAGTCAGAAACGTTTACTTGCAAGTTGAAGCATTAAAAAAGAGGAATATTGTGCGGCTGTCAGCTCTTCCTGTTTTGCTCCCTGTGCTTTCTGTTGCAGGTGATGGCCCCGCCCACTCTCCTGTCCTTTCGGCTTCCTGTTTGTTGTGGGGCTCTGCCTGCTCTTGATTGGTGAGGAGCTGCACCTGAGAGGAAGAGTATGAAGCCAGGCTTCCTCATTCTCTCCATGAATAGCCGGGCTCCTGGCAGCCATTCGGTTTTGGTGGGGTTGTGGCTTCTTTTGTTTTTGCACAATTATTTTAAATAATATGGTAATTTAACCCAGTTTCACGGTGTGAACCTCCACTCATTGTTGTGGCCTGAACGAGCCGGCCACAACAATATAATGTCAGCTGAAGTCCCAATGTGCAAATAAAAGTTTTGAACTCACAAACAAAGAGGTCTGATTCTAAATCTAAACTTTTTGTGACACAGTAAAGCAGATTCTCAACAAAATGTGGACGTCTGTGACTGAAACCAACAAAACTTTAAGAGATCATTTGTTTGCAATACAAATCATTTCATTCTTACTTCTTACATTATATTTTTACTTACAAACTTGAACTTGAAATTTACATTCAAAATTGTATTTTTCTGATAGATAAAAGAGACACAAAACTACCGTCATTGTTTCTGATCGTCACGTTGTTATTTGATAAACTGTTATCATAAAAAATACGTCTGAAAGACCCAAAATGTAACAAATTAGCTTTGCCCTTTAATGTGATCTGAAATGTTACAGCACCAGCAGCAGAAGCTCCGATGCAGCCACATGATGGCGGTGAATGACACACAGCAAGCTCTAGTTTTAATTGTTGATGGTTTTTAGTTTTGTCTCGGTTTAAAAATCAGCCGGTCTTCTCGTGCTACCAGCTTAGAGGGAGACGTTGTGTTGATTTGATTTGACTCCTGCAGCTACAGACACACTAACATTTAAAATGATACGACAGGTCTGAGATGTAACTCACTGTTTTGCATCATGGAGGCCACGCCGGTCTCCCAGCTCGGTTGACTTCTGTAATCTGTAGACAGAGAAATCACTTCACTGTGTTATGGTGTAGGAGACATGCAGAAGCAACAGCAACACACTGAATCATGCAGGAAGAGGAAATATCTTCCTGGATCTTCACAAGTCATTAAATTATACACAACACTTTGATGCTTCTTCTCAATCTGTTTGTTGGGAGGAAACTGAAACTTTTATCAGACAGAAAAAACATGCTGAGGTGGAAAGAAAACCAGCCCTCCACTCTGTCTGGACATGTGGGCAGAATGGCTGAATGCCAGAGCCTCCTGTGGATGGTTCATATGCTAATGTATGCTAATGTCCATAAAGTTATGAGACTTGGAAATCCAGCTCTCACACTCAGGACTTGTGTTGAGACACAATCTGAGGGTCCGACAGTGTGGACGCTTTTATTCACACTAAAAGTGATTTATTCAATGAATCGGTCTCCTGTGTCTTTCTAATTTCTTCAAGTTATTACACACGTGAACATTTATTACATTTTCTCTTGAAGATATCATGGACAGTCGGAGAAAACAAGCTTTTGTTTCACTGAAACTTTCAGGTTTAGTTTAGTTTTTGATTGTTGCGTTCAAATCAGAAACTAAATATGAAGAGAAACAACAAGTACCTACATACAAAGTGAGAGAAATACAGCTTACACTGAAGACAGTTGGTCAATAAATTAGATTGTAATCACAAAGAACAAGTAGAATATGTTTTGGTGCAAATGTTCACAATATCAACAGCATGTGTAATAACGCAGTGAATAATTGTGTTAATATAACAGAAGATGTGATGAGTTTACAGATGTGCAATATTAAATTATAGATTTCATGTTAATATGAAGTGTCTGTGAGGGAGAAAGAGAAGAAAAACACTCTCATACTTTCTCTCTTGTGCTTCTCTGTTTGCTGAACTCTGTTTCTGCATCTGAAGCTCTGAACAGCTGCTGAACACATTTCAACACTGTATGACAAGATATCTGTGGTATCAACTTGTTCCCCGCTGACAGAAAGAAAACTCCTCCGTGATTATCAACAGAGTTAAAAATATATCATTCAATTTCTACACAAAAAGAAAAGCAAGAAGTTTATGATTCAAGCAGGAATTTGCACGACAGAATATAGAAATAAAATTTATCTGAGGGAGATAAAAAAGAAACATTTTCTATCTTTGATTATTTAATTCCACACTGAGTCCTGCAGAATAAGCCAAACTGGACGGACCTCGATAGACGCTTCGTAGCCCTTCGTAGCCCAGACAGATTCTTTCAAACATGGAGCCACAAAGATCACGGAGAGACTGAATTACACACAATAATGTGCTCTGACAATTTTCCTCATACAGAAGGTGCAATAATGTGAATTTGCAGGGAAAAATTACAGCGAGAGTATCAAAAATTTAATACAAAAATAATCCTATATATATTTATATATATATAAAAAAAACATGCCTTAATTTTTTAAATTATCATAAAACGTTCTTTCACCCTGCTGTTCTTCACAGAAACAGAGTTTGACTATCAGCTCATCCTGAGCAGCCGCCAATCACAACTTACTGTTTGTTTCATTGATAAATAAATCAATATTTTAGTTCCTGATATTATTTGTGTTGTGAAACAAAAGCAGACTTTGAACAAGATTAGTTTTTAATTTAAAAAGCAGACTCCTGGAACTAATCAAGAATAATCTGGAATAAAGCAAATGGAAAAGGATGAAAGAAATTCATGATAATATATATGTTGTCTGTTTGATCATATGAGTATTTATTTAATAATGTCTCATTTATTCTTATATGACAGTCAGACAAAAAGGAAGGAAAGATGAAAAACGATTATCAAATGATGAGTTTCTTCTAAATGACATTGTTTATAACTTTTAGTTTGTAAATGTTACAAACTAAATGTCACACTGATCCAGAATTGGACCATTTTGAGCAGTTTTTTTCAATGTAATTTAAAAATACTACGAATGAAATCACTGCGGTGTCCTGGTGGAATATATTATCAATAAGGAGTCTTTATCAATAAATAACATACATATCTATAGCCTGTAAGGTATGGACGGATGAGGAGGAGGCATGGAGAGATGAGCAGTTTCACTATCTGTTGTGTTTAAAGTATGTAGAAAGCAAACGACTTTCCCTCAGAACCAAAACCTTTTTAGGTGAACACCACAAAGAGAGGAGAAGAAAGGCTTCAAAGCAGCTCCTTCTCTGAAGCTCTTGTCATTAACAAGCCGCATAATGAACATGAGGCAGCTCCGCGCAGGAACACAGGCCGGCTCAGGCACCTCGTTCCCGCTGGAACTCGGCGCTTTTCTCCCTGTGAAAGCAGACAAAGAGCCGGAGGAGCGGAGCCGCGACTCGGGCTCCGTAAATACCCGCCGGCTTTGTGTGTCCGCGGGATTTTGGTGTCGTCGCCTCGTTAGCTGCGGCTCGTTAAAAAACCCGCGACACAAAACCGCGGCGGGGAGCCCAATTTGAGCAGCACAACGGACATAAAAGAGTTCTGTTGAACACACTGATGACAATATAAAAGTTTCATTCAGCCGCATTCAGCGCGCTGATATGAGCAGAAAAGAGCCGGGAGAGAGACGGAGCTGCAGCCGGGCACTGCTGCTGGGGCAGCCCGCTGCAGACCGCTCAGGAACATCAGCATCACAACAATAACAACAATAATAATAATAACAATAATGTTTGCCAAAACATTTTAATAACTTAAAGCACAGGACTTGGTCACTTTAAGATGCAGGTGGCTAATTCAAGCTTAATTTAGGATAATAATGGATAGGCTTGTCCAGGTGAGATGGAAGGTCTTTATACGGACACGTTTAATCAATACAACTTCTTACTATATTCATACTTGAACTTGTATGTTCTCTGAGTTCTCCAACATTTACCCAACACGCCCTGTGAGTGTTGGACTCCTGCAGTGAATTGCACTGGCAGATATCTGAAGGCCCAGTAGTTCAATAAAAGTTACCTTCGGAGACACACATATGCAGAATTAAATAGAAATGGACCCGTTTTTACAATAAATAACCCACTTGTTTATTTTTGTTTGTTTTTATTACGCTGTAAGTTCCTAAAATACCAACAAAAGAAAAATAACCTGCATGAGCTACAAAAGAGAAAATAAATCTTTTTGACTTCAACATTAAAGTGAAATCAACATCCTGACCATCAGGCATCAGTCCGCTGCTCGGATTCCTGCGTCTTAAATTCAGTGTCTCTGGATGAAGAGGTTATTTTCTTTGATCTTAAAGGATGTTTACTGCGACATGCTTCGAGCAGACAGATCACGCAGGGGCAGCTGGAAATCTGATATCATTTGGTATTTTAGTGCCGATGGACACAGAGCACAAAGGAAGACAAAACAAAAACAGGTGTGTGCCGTCGGTGCAGCGAGCAATGTGTCTTCAAAATGTGAAACAAAATGTTAAATGTAAATAGAAAAAAAACAACTATAGTGTCTCTGGCAGATAATAAGCCATAACATGACCAAAGCTTGTTGGTGAGGTTGGAAGTATCCACTGATCCACCACGCGCAAACAGAAGGCCCTTTATAGGAGTGTTAAATATCGTGTCTTCTGAAGAACATATCCCTCTGACACACACACACACACACACACACACACACACACACACACACACACACACACACACACACACACACACACACACACACAGCATAAATAAATAAATACAAAATTAAACGTTCCCAATTCACATGTTGGTTGAATTCATTCTGGTCTGATTAATCGTGCGTTTAATTGGCTTCGATTTAATTAAGACGTTAATTAACAGCTGACTTAATTAGATCATCAATTAAGACCAACTTTATCTTACATGGCTCTGGATTCTAAACACACACACACACACACACACACACACACACACACACACACACACACACACACTCTCCAAACAGCGTGTTTCATATTACATTTTCTAATATTCTGCAGAAACGTTTTTCTCTGACTTTTCTTGTTTTCTGTGAGCTTTCTAATTTAAAACCACACAGGCCTGTGTCCAGGCCTCCATGAAATAAAACTGGAGCCGGCTAAATGCTGGAAGGCCTTCACTGGACAACCTGACCATGGCGGTTTAAATAAAAGGACGAGTAAGTGACGTGGTTTAGCCTACAGCTACATGACGTCATTTTTTTTTTTTTTTGTCATTTAAACACGATTAAAGAAACAATATTTCTCAAATGTAATTTCAGCTGACAATAATAAAAACTGTAAATGTGGTTATAGATGATGGATTTAAGTTGATGAGGTGCAGTTTGACACTTTAATGTTTCCCCAAAGAGCCGTTTCAGCTGCCAAATTCTAGAAACATTTTTCATCACAAATACAAAGAAACGTGACCAATATAAACCGCCCACCGCGCAGTGTGGCCTCAAACGGACCGGGAATGAAATGTGACTCAAGCACACCGGAGGTCACCTGGAGTTTCACTGCGTTTAGAGGACTCAGCCTGCACAGACCGGACGACGCACACCGGATATCAGAAAACGGGACATTTCTCGTTGTAGATGTGATTTAATAAATGAGCGCTGAAGGATGTGAAGCAACGATGTCAGACCTGGTTTAGTAAAAGTATAAATATGAAAGATGAAATACAACTTTCGACCCAAAGATCGGGTTCACTGAAATCTCTCAACAGTCCAGCGACTTTGTGTGATGCGCAAAATAATGTCAGGATTTAACGGAAAAGCTCGCGGTATTTCCAGGTGAAAATCTGTGTGGTCATTCTAATGAAAAGTGGACGGTCACGCGCACGCACGCACGCACGCACACACTACGGCTTTTCAGAATCCACTCATCTTCCTCATCTTCCTCATCTTCCTCCGCAGCAGAGAAAGTGAAGCTGAAGGAGCGCGCGGCACAGCTCCAAGGCTTCTGTTGTTGTTTTGTTTGTTTTTGCCTGGTTTACTTGAGGCTCTTATTTCCTCCGGAGACTGCCGAACATGCATGAGCCGAGCATGAGCCGAACATGAGCCGAACATGAGCCGAACATGAGCCGAGCCCGGCTCGGCGCGCCGTTCCGGAGCAGAAGGAGCAGACTGCTGCTCACCGAGCGACGTTTTACGACTTAAAATGAGAAATACAACAAAACTGGTGCTGCTTCAGAGAGCTACAACTTCTGTGGTGGAATACACGTAATAACAGCAACTAATAATTATGTTTGGCTGAGAATATTAAGGAAGTTGGTCCCTGGGATTCAATGTTACTTCAGGATAACTTGTCAAACAGGAGCGTCTGTTTATTTATGGTTCTGATGATTTGGGGTAAATTAGATGATTAGAAACTTATAGTTTCACCATTGAAGGACAAATAAATAAATTCAATTCAATTATTTTGCACATAAAACATTTTTTTTCCACAATAGAGACCGTATTATCTCTTTCTTTTTGTTCCTCAACACATCACCTGTTCCTTCTTTTCTTTCTTGTTTCTCTGTTCTTAAAGCTGTGTTTAATTTTCAATTTCCAAACTCTTTCTTTCTTTCTTTCCTTCTTTCTTTTTTCTTTCTTTCTTTCTTTCTTTCTTTCTTTCTTTCTTTCTTTCTTTCTTTCTTTCTTTCTTTCTTTCTTTCTTTCTTTCTTTCTTTCTTTCTTTCTTTCTTTCTTTCTTTCTTTCGCTCCATCAGACCACAAACTTTTTTTTTTGTCCTCGCTGTTTTTTTAAACCAGGTTTCACATGATCCACTAGTCTCCATCTTGTCCTTATCTGTTAAACAAACGGTAACTTTTTCTAGAGAAGAGAAGAGAAGAGAAGAGAAGAGAAGAGAAGAGAAGAGAAGAGAAGAGAAGAGAAGAGAAGAGAAGAGAAGAGAAGAGAAGAGAAGAGAAGAGAAGAGAAGAGAAGAGAAGAGGGAAAAGAGAGGGAGCTACCTTACCTTTCTGTGGCATGCTGTATAGAAGTTAAAGTTTTGGTTTGTTTAGTTTTCCAACAGCTCCTTTCTTCTATTCTTTCCTCCAATTAGTTTCTCCTTGACTGAAGAGACAAGTGCAGAGAGACAGAGCTGGTCCTCTGAGGAGGAGGGAGGGGAGAGGGAGGGAGGGAGAAGCAGTGGGAGGGCTGAGGGACGGCCAGAGAGAGAGAGAGAGAGGAGGTGTGTGTGTGTGTGTGTGTGTGTGTGTGTGTGTGTGTGTGTGTGTGTGTGTGTGTGTGTGTGTGTGTGTGTGTGTGTGTGTGTGTGTGTGTGTGCCTCCACCTCTCTGATCTCTGTGTGTCTGTGTAGTCCTGACATGATAAAAACGATGCCCTCAGACAGTTTCTCCTCTCGCCGCCCGGCGTTGCACTTGGATGGATGAAGAGTGAATAAAAGAGAGCTTGAGAGAGAAGAGAAGCTCAAACTCCGCCTGCTCTCACACCGGACCAATCACTGCGTGAAGTCAGTGTCCGATTCAGACAGTTCCAGTCCAGCATCAGAGAGGAGGGAGCACCGGACCCTCTCAGACCGTCCGACCGGCACTCTGCTCACTGCTGAATCTGCTTTCACACATTTCCTTTTTGTTTCCATCACTTTCTTTCTTGTGCACGTGTTCACTTTGGTTCCTTTCAGATTTCTGGCTTTCTGCAAAGACTGTGCAGAGCAACAAGGAATGAGAAGCTGGTCAATAAACAGTGAGTGATGATTATAGGACTACACATCCACCATCCCGACCTCCACTTTTACTCTCCACCTATCTACATAAAGAACACACTGCTTCCATCTGTACTGAACATAAGTTTGGAGGTACACAATTGCCTAATTAGTTCAAATCAGAATCAGCTTTATTGGCCAGGTATGTTTAGACATACAAGGGACTGTAGGTTGTAACTTCTCTCTTAATGTACAAAAACAAAAACAGAAATAAATAGACACATAAAACATAAATAGACATATATACAGGTAAAAAAACAACAATGTACACCTAAACAATGGCGCAATAGCACCTAGTGCAAATGGTGATGACGCAATAGTGCAAATGGTAGAGTGTTATTGCACAGGGTTTGATATTGTTTAGCAGAGTGATGGCCTGTGAGTAAAAACTGTTCTTGTTGGGCTGCAAGTGTTGACGATGGTCTCTGATTATATCAATAGAAAAGTTCACTGTATGTATGTTTTGTATTTCAGCTGTTCCACGTCAGGATACACCCGAGATAATCACATGAACTAAATAAAATGACTGTCTTGTACCGTCTGGAAGGACAGCACCTTTATAATTTCAGTCATTTTGTGATCACAAAATTTAGAAAACACGAACTTCTAAACCTTAAATAGAAAGCCAGTGGACACGAGCATCCGTGGAGAGTTTCTGTGGAAGCTGCCTGTGATCCTGACAGACTGAGTTCAGGAGTTAAAACAACACCGACCCTCCTGTGGTTGGTTTACCTGGATGTTTCCAGCTCCTCCTCACAGACCTGCAACCGTTTTAGGAATTCTACAATTACCTTGAGATCCAATCATTTCTCACTTTGACAGAACACACACACAACGTTGTGTGTTGAATTTCATTAAAAATGAACATAACTCTGTTCCAGTACATCATGTTTTATTCACAAAACACACATGTTGTCCAAAGCTGTTTTTAATATTCCATGCTGCAATCTGACATGTGACAGACAGATTACAATTACAGTCCATTGATACAGTAATTCATACATGCAGTGTAATTTAATATCAAATATTATAATTATGGAATAATTTAATTAAAATGAAGTGCTTCTTACTAACAGGAGCCACAGGGGGGCAGTGATGTCTATGTGAGATTTACTAATGTCACCCACAGGTGATGATGCAATCCAAGGATTAAATTCATGTGAAAATATTTTCCTAGCATGAGAGAAATGTAAATATTACACATTTTGTCAATATAATAAAAGCCAGTTGTTCAGGGAAAAAACATTAACTTTGGTCATTTTCTGTAGAAGTTAAACATAAATCAGAAATACTGTTTGTGAGATATCACTGTCTCTCAGTTGAGATCCTGAATGAGACGGTTGATCTCCAACAGATAAACATTCCCATTAATCCACCAACAGGTATAAAAGTTTAATTTACAGTTTTGAATACAACACATTCAAACAGTGTATTCAAATGACCATTATCTAACACTATAAATATCCCTACTTTAAACTTTCACCTGTGTTTAAACTTCATACATCCGTCCATGAACTACATTAGCTGTGAAAGAAATCCTACTGATGGAGAACAAATATAATATAATTATCCGAAAGAAGGAAGAGATTCTACAGAATTTAGTTCATATCAATTTATTTACTTGTTAAATGTGTGTCAACTTAATTAAACTATTATCTTAGTCGGTCTCACTGGAAAGATAGTTTCCAGCATCCTAGACCAAACAGCTTTTATTCCAACGTGGTTATTAGTAGACGATATATATGATCTGTTACGCAATAATATTCAAGCCTTTTAGTGTTAAATGAAGAAAAACCTTTTGACTCATCTGTGTGACTACAAATGAAAAAGTGACTCCCAGGTCTTATCTTGATATGAATGCAAAGTTCTGTCATATTTTAATCATACTAAAAGAGATGTAAAATATGTGAAACTGATGTATTAAAGTGAACAAAATGTCAAAACAACTTGAAACTCTTTTATTATACAAAATGTGTAAATTAGAGAAGTGAATGATTTTGACAGACAGAGGACCTTCAACACTCGCAGACCAGATAAATATGATTCAAAGGACCAAATTTTAAACCTTAAATTGCAGCAAGATTTTTCAGTATGAATGAAAACTGCACGTTTTCTAATTAAGGATTTTAAATCACAAATAAATCATGAAAATATGAGAGTGACAAATTTGAAATATGACCAGATGACAAAAAATGATTTATGTTATTGAAGAAATTCGTGAAGACCTTAATTTTATTCCAACTGGAAAGGAGAAAATATCACATATCAAGGGACTTGATGTATTTGGAAAACTAATAAGCAATAAAAGTATAAAGTCCTTTAAAGAGTGTAATTAAAATACAACACTCACTTAAAAAAAAAAAAAAAAAAAAGAATATCACAGTGTCCCTGAAATTAAATCAATGGATGACATGTATCATTGAATTTACTTTCACAATAATAATTTGATGTCGTAAATATCAAATATTATGTGTCAAGAAAAAGAAAAAGAAATGCAAATCAAAACTGGAAGACAGACTTGAACATTCTGATTGAAAAACAGAGAGGTGGAAACAACAGATTACATTTAAAAAATATCCAAAAAATGTCATAAAATCCAGGGACATATTTTCTGTTTTGTCAAGATGGTCTGAATGGCTGTATGACATGGAGACGCAAATTAATAGTCCTCCACTCCAGTAGGGGGACACACCTGCTCCTTCTGAGGTTTTTGGTTGATTTTTGTACATGTTACTCTACTGAAGAGGTCAAAAGTATGAAATCAGACATGGAGTAGGCAGGAAAAAGGGTAAACAAATCAAAACATGTTTTATATTTTAGATTCTGTAAAGCAGCCACCTTTTGCGTCTGTGTCGCTGCAGAATTTTGTGGTAGCCATGCTGGTTAAGACCATCCAGCTTGTTATCAACACACAGTTCAAAAGCCAGCATTGATGATGATGTGGGGGTGCATGAGTGCACATGGCATGGGTAGCTTGAACGTCTGGGAAGGCACCATTAATGCTGAATGATATATTCAGGTTTTAGGGCAACATATGCTCCTCAGTAGAAGAGTCCTGGTGCTAAACCGGTCTGCCAGCAGTCCAGACCTGTCACCCATTTAAAACATTTGGCACATCATTAAACAAAAAATAGGACAAATGAGGCCTTGAACTGTTGAGCAGCTGAAATCCTATATCGGGTATGAATGGGACCACATTTCACTTTTAAAACTCCCAAAGCTGGTCTCGTCAGTGCACATAGGTTTCCAGAGTGTTGTTAAAAGAAGGTGATGCAACACAGTGGTAAACATGCCCCTGTCCTAACTTTTTTGAGGTGCGTTGCTGCCATCAAATTCAAAATGAGCATATCTTTTTCATAAAACTAAATTTCAGTTTTAACAGTTGATATGTTGTCTTTGGTCTATTTGCAATTAAATATAGGTTTACATGATTTGCAAATTATTGCATTCTGTTTTTTTTACACAACATCCCAAAGTTTTTGGAAACGGGGTGTCCACATCTTAATTAACTCCCCTTCATTTTAAATTCCCGCTCTTCTTTATACAGCTGACAAAATAATAAGACCTTTTCCGCTGCCTGTCCATGTTCCTACTAATTACATATTTCACTTGATGTTTCATGACAGTCCAATAAATATTCTTCATAAATTAGAGGTCTTGTCTCACTTCTCTAAATTCAGATTAAGAGACTGCCGTTACCAGGGTTACAATACTAAACACTTGGTTAAGATGAGGGAACAGTGATGGCCATGGTTTCCAAAAAAATCCCATCTATGGATGGAAACAGGAAATGAACAGTGATCTCTGATGTTTCGTTGACTCATCCATCCACCTTGACCTCCTCACTATGCCGACTTTACAGCAACATTACCCGACTGCGGCCTTTTTTCACATCATAATTACGGCAGCTGCTGAAGTTCAGTCTCTTGAATGCGAGCTCTGTACTTTTGGACACTTACTGAAACGAGTGATTTCTATCATTCTTCTTGGGAGAACAGTTTCAGAGCTAGACGCTGTCACTTTACACAGCATTTGCATATGCCATGGGTCTGCCCTGCGGTTAATTTCATTCAGAGCAGCAGTGTTAAATGCATTACTATAATTAGCAGTTGTGACTGTGTTCATATTTCAGCCAGTTCATGTCAGCCTCACATTTATCTTCTCTTCTTATAGCCATCAGTCTCTCAGCAGTGAATGGAAATAAAGCAACAGAGGCTGATGTATAATCAGATGCTGCTGACCTGAACATTAAACTCGTGTCCTGTGTTCTCTATCAGTCTTATTAATGTTTTTAAATCCACGTCTGCAACAGGGTGATTCCTCTCCGTCCCCTCCTCCCTCCGTCCCTCCTCTTTCTCGGGCCCCGGTCTCCCTTCCTCCCCCATCCCCTCACTCTGTCCATTCATCTCTGCTTTGTATTATCCTCACATCAGGATCTGTAATGCAGTGATATGTTTGTCTACTTTCCTCCAGCTGTCACAGCACATACATACTGTTTGTTTGCCATAAGGAACTGAAAGGTAAAATATGCCCATTAGTAGCTACATAAGAGACAACTGGATGTCTCAACTCAACTCAAAATAAAATATTAGAAATTTTGTTTCATGCATACCAAAGAGAAATTGTGTTTCAGGCAAAGAAGTGCAGGTTCTTTGGACTAATGTCTGATGGAAGCGCGTCCAAAAGACATCAGTTTAACACTGAGATGCTAGGATGAAAGTTTTTCCATCATTTGAACGTTCTCTATGGATGTGGCTAAAAACACGTTTCAAGAGACAAACCTACAAACCAGCTGGGACGCTGTGAAAAATGTCATTAAAAACAGAATGCAATCATTTTTTCATATTTCAGTGAAAATAGACCAAAGACAACATATCGAATGTTGAAAGTGAATTTTTTTGTTTATTGTTTTATGAAAAATATCTCATATAGCTCATTTTGAATTTGATGGGAGCAACACATTTTGAAAAAGTTGGGACCCTAACCCAGAAGGAAGTACTGGACTTTCTACTCCACAACAATTAGTAGTATGTCCACAACAACTTTACTTTGAATGTGATTATTTTATAGACTGTAGATAAGAGCGGACGTAGCTTCAGGGTCTGAAAAATGAAGCCAATACGGAAGTGCCTTAAACTGTAATACCACCGAGGGCCACTAGAGGTCGGCTCCAAAAAGGCTCCATAGACTCCCGTTCAACTTCTCTCATCTAAGACAACACATTTTCTCGACAAATCGTAATGCTGTCAATCATTGAAGTCGTTCCTTTTTATTTGTTTTCTGGTAGTCCATCTGAAAATAATCCTGTCATTAAATATATATTTGGCCTCAAACGCAGCTATGTTTGGGGGAGTGTCTCAAACTAGTGTTTCAGCCAATCAGATAAATCTGATTTTGAAAATCAGCCTCAACCACGCAGATCATTGGCTCTGGAAAAATATGAATATTTGATTGATCACAAAACCCAAAATGTTTTTGTGGAAGTGGTTTTATTCGTATCTATTTAACTTTTTTTGTTTGCATGTTTTTCTTTCTGCTGATGCAGTGGGGTTTATAGATGGCTTTTGTTAATTTGTTTTATTCTGAAAAACACAAAAACATATTTGACAAAAAATGTGTATTTAAACGTGTCATATTTTTAAGTAGGTTTGCAAGTAAATTCACAAATAACAAATAACAACAACAAAGTCATACTCAGCACTCTAGTGAATCTTTTTTTGTCGGAAATGTAAAAACTCAATAATAATTATATTTGCTCCGACTTTGTTATTTCTCTGATTGCTTCTAATCTACGTTCAACGAACACTTCTGCACACGTTTCGCACTAAAAGGCTTTCAGCAGCTCAAATAGTAAAATCCCTCCTTTTTTTGATAGTTTTGGAAAAAGCAATAATGTAATAACTGCAGATAATGTTTTCAAAATAGTAATACAAATTGATATGATCACAATCAGCCTATGAGGTAAATAAACTCTATAGCATATAATGTGACAACGTGTGTGTTGCATTAATGCAATCTCATTCCCCTTCAGTGTTCTCGTACCAAGTATGCTGTTACAACTCTGGGTATTATTGGAAGCTCTGACGTTATTTGAATGCTGCCTTTTATATGAGAATCTGTGATACTAATTACTAATTTAGACGCTCAACAGGCCTCAACATCAGTCAACATGACGACTGCTTGTAGAAACAGGAGACGATATTAAAGAACGGGGCATGAAAGTATGCTACTTCTGAACATGACCACCTGATTGTCACATGACTTCTGAAAAAGCAGCAAATCAGTCGCTCTGCAATTACTGCTGCTGTCAGGGGTCGGCTTCATCGCCGCAAATTAAGGGGCGATTAATTCACCGGCACTCTCTGACGGACAGAAGCTGAAAGAGGAGACAGCAACCGCTTGACCTCGGCTGACAGAAACACATGTCAACACTCTGCTCTCTGTCCTCAGCTCCTCCTCCACCTCCTCCACCGCTGCTCTTCCATCTCCTGCTCCTCCACCCTCCCCGCTGCTGCTCCTCTTCTTTAATCACTCGCTGCTCTTTTTCCTCCTCCGTCTGTAACCTCAACTCCTACCACTCCTCCACCTCCATGTCCTCCCTATTCTCTTCGTGTTTCATAAGCTGAGTTTCTGTCTGATGCTGACAGCTAACAATTAATTATAGGTAATCATCTAAATGGACAGCAATTACTTGAAGGAGGGAGGGGTTGGAGTTTGTCTTTACAATATTATGAGTTGGTGTCTGGCCTTTGACTTGCTTTGGTAAGTTCTTAAACCAGCAGCAGGCTGCAGATCCACCGAAACACACACTGCTTTGATTATTTCACTTTCACGTTCTTTCATTTATTTTTCAACATTTATTTAAAGAGTGTTTGGAAAGCCAGACGTCCTTTTTTTACATCTACATACTCCGTTGTTCTTCACTTGAAATTTTAAATCACATTCAACACATAGACTGGATATAATAGTGAACGTAGCTTCCGGGTCTGAAAAATGGTTCCCATGCAGAGTGCCTTAAAGCTGCAATACCACCGAGTGCCACTAGAAGTTGGCTCCAAAAGGCTTCCGGCTCCATAGACTCCCATTCAACTTCTCTGTTTAAAAACAAAGTCTGTACATTTTATTTTGTTGTCATTTTCTAAAGTCACTCCTTCTTATTAGTTTTCTGGAGGTCCATCTGAAAATAATCCCGTCACTAATTGGAAAATAAGGCTCAAAATGCTGTGTTTTGGGAGGCGTGTCTGTTTGATTGACAGGCCTGTGGTGCAGTCAGGTTACAGCTATTGGTGGGCGGGACGTAGTATTTTCAATCAGATCCAGTCAGATCCACCGCTGGCTCCTCCCCCAGCCTCATTTTTAAGACCCAGAAGCTATGTCCACTTTATGGTTGGAGAGCAACATTTAAAGTCTTGTTTATTTTGTGGCTGTTTACTGATGCTGAAGTTACATTTGCCATTTCCCTGTTAAGGGTGTGAGACAGAGAGAAATATGGTTCAGCTTAATGATTGGAAGATTTGAATATATTCACACAGACATCCTTCTCTCTCAAAGACAAAGAGCATCCAGGAAGTCTTTGTCTGTCGAGTTCTGTGTCATAGAAGGACATGTCTTCATTGCTGTGTGCATAAAAGGATGTTTGTTTGTTTTTCTTGACGTCTTTGTCACACATTTAATGTACATTATATTGCATTGAGCAGATCACGTTTCTGGCTTTGTCTCCCCTTCACCCTTCCTGACACTTTGGTCAGGCTGACAGGGAACTTTCACAGATGTTTGTGTGAACATTGTGTTTTGACAGTTTGGACATCAGTCACTTGTGTATCACTTAGACTGTTGAAGGTCGCAGACCTTATCTGCTGCTCCCATGAGTCCGGACACCCCGACGCTGGGCAGGAGGCACCTGCATGTCGTTTAACTTGGAGGAAGTTGGGCCACGGACAGGATCCAAGCAAGCTTTGGGAGAACATGCAAACTCATCACATGGCCGACCTGCAGTCATCCAGGAGGTTTGAACCAGTCAGTGGGATAAGAGAGTTAACCTCTGCATTCCAGTTTGGACTAATACTGAAGATAAACATTTCTTACTTAATACTGATACAAATTCTAGGTTACATGATGTATCAAACTAAATATATTAAGTTAGCGTCATGAAGTAGTTATCTATAAAAATCATTTTTAACAGAGATGTTTGCTTTTTGTGTCCTGGTAAAAGTAATCCCATCTATTAGGTCAGTATGTTACGCAGAAGCTGTATTCAGAGAATCAGGCCTCTCTATTTAATAATGACAATAAATTCTCTCCCGGAACTCACATCATATATTTAGATTTATTATTTTGCATTTCCACATGCTGTGAGATCATTCATGTCCTGATTTTATGTCTTAGAAAAATATACAGTCCTATTGCTATTCACCATGATCTATGAAATATGAGCCTAATCAAGTCAAACTGACCCAAGGAGGTAATGTTTATTGGCATCTCATCTTTAAAAATATAGGCAACATCACCATGCAGTCATCCATCATTAATGAATCTATGGATATTAGTGTTGCTAACACCTGCTGAGTAGAGATGGGATGAAATAGTTTCGTTAAACCCGTTCTGCATCACTACGAGGAGGCACATGAGGTCAAACTGAACACTTAATGTAAATTGCTTATCAGTGTCATTAGCTGAAGATGCAGTTTTGGATTTATACACAATCATTTAGAAATCGAACATCATTCATGAAAGTCAAATCATTTTGAGGGCATATTTGAATCTGCATTTGTGGTTGGAGTGATAAACTGGGTCCAAAGACGATCATTTTCAGATGTGTTCCTGAGCCCATGCAGTGATTTCCACAACAGAATTGTGTCTGTTTTTAATGCAGTGCTGCCTGAGGGCCCGAAGATCAGCACCATCTAATATTGGTTTTCAGTTTTGTCCCTTGTGTTCAGAGATTTCTTCAGATTCTCTAAATCTTTTAATGATTTCATTTACCGTTGATGATGAAATCCCTAAATTCTTTACAATTTTACGTTGAGAAATATTATTCTTAAATTGTTGCACTATTTTTTGACTCTGCCTCTCTGGGATGATCTTTTTATACCCAATCATGTTACTTGTCTGTTGCCAGTTAACGTAATTCATTGTGAAATGTTTCACTCATTGACATGCTTAAAAATCACTCTGCTGCCAAGCTTCTTAAAATTGAGAAGCATCTTTTCATTCAGTATTTTGGGTACAAACTTACATTCATAGTATCATCTGTTATTTCCACTTATGATATGATATGATATGATATGATATGATATGATATGATATGATATGATATGATATTATATTATATTATATTATATTATATTATATTATATTATATTATATTATATTATATTATATTATATTAATCAGAAAATACTTTATTAGTCCTCGCAGGGAAATTGTAACATTAAACTCACTCACGTCTGCTCCAGGATAGAAAGGACAGAAGAATTTAAGAAAAATAACTATACTAAATATACAGGTAATAGCAGTACATAATAAATACAATAATAATAATGAATAATTGAATGAGCCAGAGTATACTGTATATGCAGTATATACATATATATATTCAGACCAAAAGCTCTTTTCATGTCGCCAGTAGCTCTAACGTTTTCTGCAAATAAAAAAAAATGGATTAAAAGTGTTTTGATATGTTTTAAACATCTTTATTTTCATGCCTTTTATTTATTGTGCTCAGTTGCTTTTCTGCACAGGACATTCATTTGCTTTCAGAACAGCCTCTGGAAACGCGTGCTGCCGTCTCCATCCATTTCCTTCTTTCATGCTTTGTGTTGTCTTGCTCTTGACACTGAGAGCCATCACTCATCCTTAGAGCAGTGACATCTCCTGTCTCGGTGTGATGGGTGATCTCTCTCCTCGCTCTAATGACTATTATCTTTAATTCGCAGAGTCTCAATTAACGGCTTATTGCAGGTCAGTGATTAACAATTAGCTGATAAAGACCCTGACACACTAACAGGACCGGAGAAGGCGGCTGAGGGGGCCACATCGTGGAAAATCTTCAAGTTGATGTTTTTCTTTTAAATGTAGGATGTTTACAGAGAGACAGCTCAAGAGCCTCTAATGTGCATAAAATTTAAGAAGGAATTTTATAATTTTTACACAGTTTATTGGTGTGTTTATCACATGACGAAGGTACCAAAATCTCCCATGAAATTATAACCTTATATAGCAAAATGATCAAATGTAATATGTGACTGCCAGAATGTCCTCAACAGCCTGTGATATAACTTCACGCAGAAGATTCTCTGACTGTGTGAGGTCATATGCATTTTATTTATTATTTGTTCATTTTATCAGGATTTCACAACTGAGTCACATTGAGTCCTGAATCGAAGCTGAGAGACTCAAACATACAAATGAGCGTCTGTTTTAGGCCCCAGACAAGTTCACACAATGCTGGTTAAAACCCATCAACAGCAGGTAAACCTGTACGGAGTCTTTGAAGTTGTCTGGTCAGATGAATATCTACTTGGCTAGCTCTACGGGCACAGCATGCACGCCACAAACTTCTGTCGGCAGAGCTGGCTAGCTCCTGGTTTAGCCTGGAGCTAACTTGAATAAGGATAAACTAAATACTGCAGCTCTTGGTGACTTGTCAAATGTTATCAGATCGACTGATTTAGATTTGGTGTTTGCTCTCTCTTTGTTCAGAAGTGTCCAAACCAAGTGAGAACCCATAGCGACGTCATCCGTTGGTTTGTTGGAGCCAGAAATGACATTTGGACGAGCTGAGGAGGAGCCAACGGGTTCTATGCCCCGCCCACCTAAACCCAAAACCTAACTGCACCCCGGGCCTGTCAATTAAACCAGACATGCCCCCAAACATAGAGTACCTCTTTTTGAGGCCTAATTATCTCATTATTAATAGAAGTATTTTCAGAAGGACCATTAGACAACTGATCAGAAGGAGAGAATTTAGTTAATGACACCACAAGGACTGAAAAACATTTATTGACTTTGTATTTCAGGAGAGAAGTTGATACCCGACTGTCACTCACAGGTTAAGTTTTCTTCTCTGTGAATACAGTTTGGTAACTCGGCTTGTATTAGCATTTGCGCAGACACTCTGAAGTGCGGACCAGTCAGCGAGCGGTGTCGGTGGTGAACCACGTTTGTCCCGCCCCTCCTTCACTGTGACTGGACGGCTGGTGACAGTGACGAGCAATTTTAAACTCTCTCTGACGCCAAACATTCAGCGAAAATAAACACTCAGCACCTCGTGAAGCTGCTAGCGTTCCTTAAAACAATCAAAAACAAATGCTGTTCTAGTGGCAGAGTGTCGGCCGGTTTCGGCGCATGCTGATTGGTTAAAATGAACACGAGGTCTACGCCTGTATGATGGAAAGACTGCAAATGGTTCCCTATGGAGGGTCGCCAGACCCGTATTCAAGGACTGAGACTGGTTCGCACCAGACTAAGAAGTTGATGCTTTTTGACTGGGAGTCTATTGGAGGCAGAGGTTTTTTTGGACCCATCCCCTTGTGGCCCGCAGTGGTATTGCACTTTAAGTCACTTTTGCATTGTCTTGTCGAAATGTACAGAACCGTACACGACATCCATTTTTTAAAACAGTCTTTGGTCCTGACACAATGTCTTGTTTACCTGCTTCATCCTCTATTAAAGTCAATGTTCCCAGTTTGAGAGTTGCAGCATTGATTTGGGGTTCAACGAGAGTTTGATACGATATAGCAGTGAATGGGACGTCTACATACACACCAACACTAACACACAGCACAAGAAGACCCCTGAGAGCCCCTCCCCCTCTCTGTCACCACACATACACACACCACACCCACATGCACAGTTAATAGCTGCTAAGAAATCACATTTGGTAAATTGCGTTGTGGCACTAACCTTTTCTCTAGTAATTAAATGAGTGAGGAGAGGAGGCCTGCTTTAATGAAGTCAGCAATTTACTATTACACACACACACACACACACACACACAGACACACACAGACACACACATGCACACGCACACGCACGGCTCGGGAGGATCCGCTTATGAAGTTTTGTAAAAAAAATACATTTTAATTTGAAAAGAATAAAACTGCATGACGTTTCAGATCCTGATAAAAAAAAATTTAAAAAAAAATGAATATGTTGAGTTACAAATTAATAGAGTAGAAAGTCGTATGGCACTTTTTCCATCACTGTAACATTACACTAGAACTTACCTTTATCTTCTCATTTGATCTCATTCTTATAGTTTAATTAGTTTTTGTTTAGTTTGTGTTGTTTGTGTGCGTTTTACTCCAGACTGTCCAGATGATGCTTGCTTACAGTATAAAAGGGAAGTGCTCCTGAAGTACCAGGGTGGAGTGAGGGCTCGGCCAGCGGACATACCAGTGGGGGGTCTTCAGCCATGTCTCCCTCTCCAGAACCTCGACTAACATCACTCAGTATGTGAAATGCAAAACAAAACAAAAGAAAAATGTTGGACTTGTTGTATGCCAACGTGAAGGAGGCTTACAGCCCCCCCCCCTTTCATTTACCAATCTGAGCCCCCATGACCTCAAACACTACAGCACACATGTGGCATCTATTAAATCTGTGGGGGTTTAATTTTTAGGCCTCGGGACTCGAGCTCGTGGTAACAACGTGGGAAGTTATGTGCACCGTATGTTTGGCATTCACGTGGTTAAGTCATAAAAACACCGTTGCTAAGCAACCGCAAGGTAGAGGGTGTCTTGAAGCCAAAGATGCTAAACATTTAGCTGGCTAACAGGGGGTGTAACGTATTGCAGGAAATCCAAAGTCACAGAGGGAAGAGACGAGGCTTTTGGGAAGATCAACATTTTCCTCCGACGTAGGCTGTTATCTAAGTTATGAAGACAAATTCTGAAATTACACTAAAATTATGATATATTAGCTTCACATCCAACGAAAAAAGTACTTCCATGGCCCCTGACATTTCTGTAAACGTCAGCAAACACGTCACAACTCGTGAACTTGAGAACATTTAGAGCTCCGACGTCGTGAATACCACAAGAGGGCGCTGTTCATACGGACTCTTCTCGTGTTAACGGTGTATACAACCTCATTTGAACGCAGCATCTTTCTCTCTCCATACCCGGTTTCCTGTCTGCCACGCCCTCTTCACCTGCTCCCAGGTCCTTCATCAGCCAGTTTTTGTATTCCGTTTGCTTCCTGCCTTTCTGCTCCTGTGTCTTCCCTGTTTCTTGTTGCCTCCATGTTTTTGCACAGAACTATCTGCTAATAAGGAAAGCCCACTTTTTGTTCTTCCTCCTGCCTCTTGTGTCATGCGTTTGGGTCCTCTCTGTTTGAACTGCACACAACTGCAACGTCATTTTACATGCGTAGCAACCACTGGATAAGTGTTCAAGAGAAAGTATCCAGATGTGCAAATCCAAAAAGTGAATGTTTGAGAATTGTTGCCGCTTCAGAGAGTTGAGGCTGAAATAAGGAGCAGTGATGTCTTATCTTAATGCAACTCTGCAATGATGCATGTCAAGACGCTGCCAGTGTGTGGCCTTACGTGCTTTATAAATACAGATGTTACCGTGTACTGCCCTTAAGACTCCCTGGGAAACAGGGTTCGGGTCCCAGGCCTGAGAAGGCAGAAAATAAATTGGGCTTTTTCCTTTAACACACAAAGTCCTTTTCTTTCCGAAGGCTTCACAAAACAACATACAGTTTGCATTTACTTTCAAAAGCTGCAGAAACAGCATCATCCAGTTTTCTGTTTACCCTTTCCATCATCAGTTTGCTGCCAATTTGTTATCATCACTTCATTTTCTGGCCAAATATCATCTCTTTAATCTGTTGTACTTATTAAATATATTGTATATTATTCTTGGACCAATTTGAATGATTTCCTCTCAGTAAATTCATCACCCTGTCTTCTGAAAATTGGTCTGTTTCTAAAAGACCATTTCATTAACTTCATCCATTTAGTTCAAAATTGAAAATCTAATTGGGAAATCGTTGTGATATCTCTGGATATATATATATATATACATATATGCGTGTGAGCGTGTGTGTGTGTGTGTGTGTGTGTGTGTGTGTGTGTGTGTGTGTGTGTGTGTGTGTGTGTGTGTGTGTGTGTGTGTGTGTGTGTGTGTGTGTGTGTGTGTGTGTGTCAGCGTGTGTGTGCTTGTATGTCCAGTGAATAAAAGAAAGCTTTTAATTGCATTGTTCTTTAATCAAGGCATGTTTATTAGTGGGTGAAAGTTACATTAACCTTTCCATCGGCCCTGACATTTCGTCTCCTCCTAAATGGAGAATTAAAGACCATTGAAAAGTCATTAGTGAAATTTACTGCTTCTGTTGGCTGGTCAGCCATTAGAAAGGCTGCAGGACCACAGAGCACTGTTCCCAGTCTTCTGCCAAGTCACTTTTTATTGTTTAAAGGAGAAGCACATGCAGACACGAAGCTTTTACATACTGAACAAATTAAAAGCATTATATGTGGAATCTACTCAAAAACATGAGAAATAAATCTCATGTTGTGCCAATCAGTGGATGTGTGTTCCTGAGGATTGTACCTACACTTCGCTGTCACCACAATCTCAATCAGCTAATCGTTCCCTTGCCGTCAAAGTTTAAATGTGTTCTCCTCTCTTCTGCATCAGCTGTCAGGGCTGAGCTACCCGTTGTGACCCTCCTCCATCGCTTTCCCCTTTAGTCTTCATAGCCGCAGGTCCAGCTCATCAGAGTTCACCTCATCCAGATCTGCAGTCACGGGCACCACTAACCTACCCAATGCTTACCCTTGTGTCTTCCTGTGCTGTTCTTTTCTCTCTCTGCTCTCCACTCACCCAACTGGTTGAGGCAGATGGCCGCCCGCCCCTGAGTCTGGTTCTGCTGGAGATTTTCTGTTAAAAGGGAGTTTTTTCCTGACGGAGGTTTTTCTTTCTGTTTAAAATTTGTTTTTCTTCCAGCTTGTTCATGTGGGAATTGCTAATTGTTGGTTTTCTTTCCTGTATAATGTACATTAAACATGTATTTTTCCTGTATTACGCTCTGCCTCACCCCTTTAAATATCATGACATCACAATGGGGTCTAATCGCCAAAGATTCTCACATCCCTCATGCATCTGTTCACTCAAAACGAGTTTCTCCTGATTGAACTGATTGAATCCTCTGGATGAGGAAACTGAGTATAAAACTACATTTCTCAGTATTCACTGTCCTGTTCCTCACATCGATTAAACCACTAAAATCTCATTTCTAGTCATTCAAATTATAAGTTTTTTCCAAGAAAAAAAAAAAATCCCCTAGTGCTTTATTGTGGCTTAAATGTATTTCAGCACCTTTTGCCTTCATTCATTATGCAGATCAATGACAAATATTCCCTGCCCTTATCTCCACCCACCCCTCTGCTGCTCACCTGCAGTTCGAGCTCGCAGCTTGATGATGTTGCAACCTGAAAAAACCCAAACTGAAAACTAATGGGGCAGATTCCCTCTCAGAGTGACGTATGAAAACCTAAATCTGTGTTTTTTTAACCTGTCGACTGTCGTTGCAGTTCCAAAACTCAGCCATGGTGTTGACTGGTTATTTCTATCATGATATGTCTTCTGCCATATATAAAAAACAACACATGGACATATTGACAAGGTTAAAAACTAGATTATTTTTTTTTTTTGGGGGGGGGAGTTCTTTAACATTTGTCACACTATAAATATCTCTCAGGGCAGTTAGTGTGACATTATTTTGTATTTTGGCTATCGGGGGGAAAAAAAACAGCTTTTAATTGGCGTTGACTGGACAATTAAACTTTGTGTCTAGCAGCACATACTGTCAATTGATGCACGATTGCAGGTGGTGTTCAACCAGTAGGGAAGTAAGAATCAGTAAGCTGATTCAGAACTACCAAGACCAAGAAAGTGGATCACATCACTCCAGTTCTGAGGTCTTCCTGTCGAACCAAAAAAAAAAAATCCACTTTAAAATCTTGTTGTTGGTTTATAAAGCACTGAATGGTTCAGGGCAAAAATACATTTTATGCTCCACATATCTGGAACAAAGTCCCAGAAAGCTGTATGTCTGCTGAGACTCTCCGCTGCTTTCAATCAAGAGTCAAGACTTTTCTGTTTGCTGCCTTTTACTGAACCAGATTTAAGGATGTTGATTAATTTTTTGCATTTCCGCATTTTACTAATGTATTTTATTTCTTAAACTGCACTGTAACTTGTATTCTATTTTTAGCTTGTTTAATGTTTTAATCACTGTTTTTAACATATGAATCACTGTTCTTAATTGTTTTTAAATGTCCTTTTCTTTTGCCTTATGTTTTGATGATGTTAATGGTTTTGTGGGAAGCACTTTGAATTGCCCTGTTGAAATGTGCTCTACAAATAAACTTGCCTTGGCTTACCGATGCAAACTGCTGATTAGTATAATGATAAGGATGCTGCTTTGTTAGGTGTTGATAGTGTCCAAGCAATCAGGGATGCTGAAGAGAAAGATTTCGGTTTCAGAGAAGGCATCAGTGTTTCTGAATCATGTTCATATTTGGTTTCATGTTTGTATGGTAGAGTTTTAACCAAAATTTGTGAAGTCAGCGATGAACTGTGTTCACAGACGATGATTTTCAGATGTGTTCCTGAGCCCATGCAGGGATTTCCACTACAGAATTGTGTCTGTTTTTAATGCAGTGCTGCCTGAGGGCCTGAAGATCACGGCTGTCCACTATTGGTTATCAGCCTTGTACCTTGTGTACAGAGATTCCTCCAGAATCTGGATTCTGAATCTGTTGATGATATTATGAACCGTAGATGATGAAATCCCCTAAATTATTTTACATTGAGGAACATTATTTTTAAATTATTACATTATTTTCCCACGCAGTCTTTCACAGAGTGGTGAACCCATCTCCAGCTTCACTGCTGAGACTCTGCCTCTCTGAAAGACTCTTTTAATACCCAATCATGTTACTGATCTGTTGGCAATTAACCTAATTAGTTGAGATGTTCCACCAGCTTACTTTCTTTTAGCATCGCACAACTTTTCCGGTCTTTTTTTGACCTGTTCCCAACTTCTTGAAACGTGTTGCTGTCATCAAATTCAAAATGAGTAAACGTTTTTCATAAAACAACAGAATTTCTCAGTTTCAACATTTGATATGTTGTCTTTGTTAAATTTTCAATTAAATATGAGTTTATGATTTTTGAAAATTTAGTAACATAATGACAATAATAATAATAAACTAAAGCAAAAACATTAGTGCTCCTCCCCTACAAGGCTGGAATCCTAATTAGGAAACGGGTAATAAAGGGTCATATTTATCTAAAGCTTCTCTATCACATTCACGGCATCTCTTCTGACAGTTAAACTCTTTACATCAAACGCATGAAATGAGCTGAAGGTCGGGACTCTAAATGGTTTCTTCCCTTTATATCACCCTCATTTTATCCTTCCACACATCCAATTACACGAGTGGAGAACTTGACTAAAGCTGCCATCTTGTGGTGTGATGGAATACAACCACCTCAGCCCCAGTGTCTCAGCAACAACGACTGGGTAAGTACTACACAAGTTACACGCCACCTGCAATTTCAGTTTTGCAGACTTCGGCCCTGCTGGGTTTAAACACCCAACACTTTCTGATGACGACATGCTTGTGCAAATTGCATGAGAATTTTAACTTTGCAGATCAAAAGCTTACAGCATGAAATTGCTCAATGTCGAGACAGAAATATGTGTAAAATGTGAATAAAAACGGAATGCAATGATTTACGAATCACGTAAAAGCGAATTGAATTGAAAACAAATCAAACGCAACATATCAAATGTTGAAGCAGAGATATTTTATTGTTTTATGAAAAATGTATGCTCATTTTGAATTTGATGCCAGCAACACGTTTCAAAAAAGTTGGGACATGGTCATGTTTGTGCTGCATCATCTCTTTTTTTAACAACACTTTGTAATGGAATGGTAATTTCCCATACCATCATCCGTGTGATGCATATATTCTGTTTGATACATATATTCCCCAGATGATGTCATATACTGATATACAATGATACATATATAGTATCAGGAGGAACTTTGGAAGAGCCAGGAGGAACTTTAGAGGAGCCAGGAGGAACTTTAGAGGAGCCAGGAGGAACTTTAGAGGAGCCAGGAGGAAGAGCAGCATCAAGAAGCTACAAGGATGATGTCACCACTGCCGTCCCACAGCAGAAAGCTGCGTGGTGGACGCTCCATCAGAGAGACGTTGGGGAGAAGAGAGCGACAGAAGCTCCAGGCAGCAGCTCAGCTCAGCTCAGCAGATGGAAGCAGCCTCCTCTGATCCTGAGACTGAATTCAGTAATGAGGAGTGGAAGGAGATCAGGGAACCACAGCTACCCTCCACATATGAGAAACATAAAGAAGTCTGCGTAATTGTTGAAAAATGTCACTGTAGGTAGGTAGGTAGGTAGTTACTTTATTAATCCCCAAGGGGACATTTTTTTCGCTACAGCAGCATACAGAAGCAATAAGATAATAATATAAATAATAGAATAAAATAATAGAATAGAATAATAGAAAAGCAATAAAATAGCAGTAAATAGCAGTAAAAAATATAAATATAAAATGCACAGTTTATACAGTACATTATATATCTATATATATTATATACAAACAAACCAAGAACACAGTCAACATATATATATATATATATATATATAGTATATATCTATATACAGTACATTATATATCTATATATATTATATACAAACAAACCAAGAACACAGTCAACAGTGTTATTGTACTGTGATGGATTTTGCCAGAGGTGAGTTATTGTACAGTCTTATTGCAGTGGACAGGAATGATGACCTGTAGCGTCAGTAAGAAAACGTACAGGTGCTCTGAGTGCGGTAAAAAACTCAGCCTGGAGAGATCTCTGCAGAGACACAACCGAGTTCACACGGGGGGGAAACCGTTCGGTTTCGATATAAAGCCGGCGTGAGGAAGCACATGAGAGCGCACGCCCAGCCGCTTTGAAACAGCAAACCAGAATGAAACTTCACGTGAGTTCATGGAGATAAAAAAAAACTCTCAGACGCTGAGTTTATGAAAAATAGTTTAATGACAGAACAGCACTTCTCAGATGTAACGAGAGAAACCCGACAGATGCTTAGTCTCTTTTCTCTCTCAGGAGGGAAAACAAAGTCAGTCAGAGTTTGAGATGCTGCCTGACGTGATGCTGCTTGTACGTAGTGAGCCACAATACTGACGTTGGACGGCTTTAATGGATTTCTGTTTTTTTAGGTTTGATTTGAGAAAGACGAGAATGTTTTTTTTGAGGACACCACATCAGGACTATTTCACAAGAGATCTCATCTCATCACTCAAAGTCTTCCTAAATGGCAGTAAAAGTTCCTCCCTTTTTTTTTTCTTTTCTTTTTTTATGAAAACCATAAAGAAACTTTTAGTAAAGAACTGAGTGACCTACTCAGGTATGAAAAGGGGCGGGGCTTCCCCTGTTTGCTTTTGTCTCATATGACTACAGTGATTGTAGTCATATAGTTATTGTTTGATTTTCAAATGTGAAACAATATTTTTAATCACTCCTAACTTTCTAGCAGGGAGTCTCAGTAGGAGTGATTTAGGAAAAGTTCTCTGAACGAGAAAAGGGACAGAAAGGTTCATCTTAATGAGGAGGTGTGGGCGACAAGACCTGAAGCCAGATATTGACGGACTGACCGCGGGAAAACGGTGTCAGACAAAACAAATAGGTAAGCATTTTTAAAAACCTGAATTAAAAATATAATAAAATGTATTTCAACCAAGAATAAGTACAGTGTAATATGAGTGAAATTGAATGGCTGTGCTTGCATTTTGTTTTGTGTCTGTTGTTGTTTTCAGAACATGATCAATGGATGAGGATGGTGTGTGATACGGTGTCCTCGGGTGAGGAAGGATCTACGTGGTGTGTTCAAGGCCATGCAGCATCACCTCATCAACACCACCCGGAACTTGATCAATATAGTTGTGAACTGAGACAAGTCTTATTGTTATTCTGAGTTAATTACATATACTACTCTGTATGTGTAGCAATGTATTCAGTGTGTTTACAGGTGTATGTGTTCATACAGCCAAATGTTTACTGTAATCAAAACCATCTCCCATTAGTTGTTTATATGCCCTCTGCAAGTCTGTCTGCAGCCATTTGTTTTTGTAAAATGCCACATCTGTCACTGGTTCTTAGCAGCTCACAATTGTTTGTTGTACCATAGTTCTGTCCCTCAACTGTGACAAAAAAAAGCTTTGAACAAAATTCATGTAATAACTTGTGTTTGATGATATTTGTCTGTTATTCACTTTAAAAGTTTGATCTTTTTATCTACAACATTGATCAAAAGGTCTCTTTGATAGAGTAATGTGGGTTTCTTAACCCTAACTTAAAAGGATTGATGTTATAACAGAGAAATGTGCTTACATATATTTTTTTTCATTTATATAAATGCATGTACAATATTCTTATACATGAATAAACAATAATCAAATGCAGAGACAGTTATTTAACAATATGTTAGGGAGTAGTTACATTTATACAGTCTTACAGTTACAACCGGTCCTTTGAGGGCAACCATAATGCTGATGTGGCCCACGGTGAGAAGGAGTTTGAAACACCTGGTTTACAGCATCTTCTTAAAAGGAGTGCAGGAAATGTATTTCAGAAAGAAAGGATATGGTGGAGGGATTGGAGAGGTCAGGGTTGACTGGAGCAGGTTTAAAGAATATTCTGGAGGGTGGTGGACGTGCACAAGTCTTGTCAAGAGGAAAGAACTATTAGGAAACTCTGCAGGAGTCTGTATGAAACAGTCAATGGTAGGAGTTCACCAGCTCAGAGTGAGGAGCCAGCAGGTCTGCAATGAAAAATATTGATATCGCTGTGATGAGATCAGTTCTGGATTATGGGTGTGTGGTATTTGGATCAGCGGCAAAAACTTCATTAAAGAAGCTGGAAGTGGTGAATCCCAAACTCTGAGACTGTTGTGGTGCTTTTAGAACAAGTCCTGTGTCTTCAGGTGGAGGAGGGTGAGACGCCGCTGCATTTGAGACGCAAGCTCCTGGCTTTGAACTACTGGACCAGTCTTCAAGGACATTCTGGAGACGAGCGTCCAACACAAAGGTGCTTCTGCCATGTTGGGGAAGTGAAAGGGCCAAACAGGACTGCTTTGCATGGAGCAGTGGAAAATATGCAAGAGAGATGACATTAGATCAGATAACATTCACTTCTACAGGACCGCTATCAGCAACACCACCTTGGTTATTTCCCTCAGTGTCAGCTGATCATTATGTTTTGAACAAAACCCAAGCAATTTGTCATTGTCAGAAATTCACACTCGAGTGAGACCGGTTGAAGAGGAAGCTGACAGCTGAGCAAATAAATCTAAAATATGCCTTAACCTTGGGGACAGGAAATGTACTCCAACACCTGAAAGAGACAGATTAAACGGATTGAGGTCACTGGATTGATACGACTCCTTTTTCTTTTCTTTTGTAAAGGGACATGTTACTCTGGTCCACTCCGATGCGGTAGGTGGCGCTAATGCACCTTTCGCTGGATGCCCTCCGCCATCAACCCAGAAGAAGAAGAGCTCGTCAGAGAGGGCAGTGACGTCATTCATTCTGAAGGCGGAAGTTTTTGTTATTGTCCAGAACTTCCGGTCGCCGGGCAGTGAGCGAGGAACCCTTCCGAGTCCCGGAAAAACGCTTTTAGGAAGTTCAGTGAACGCGGAACAAGAATGACCCGTGGGCGGTCCCGTGTGGGAGGTCCCGTGTGTGGATGAACGCGGTCTTTAACGCGGTGGGACACCAACGGACCTGCTAGCTTAGCCGCCTAGCTGTGCACGAGCCACACGGTGACGGCGCTTCGTATGTCTCGTTTTGTCCCCGAGGACACTTCTCTCTGCGGTAACATGTCCAGAAGGGAAATACTGAGGACTTTGGTGAATCAGCGACTGAGCGCAGTGGCTGAAGACATATTTGAACTGTTTAACAAAACGCTAGCGGAGTACGAGCAGGAGGCCGAGCGGCAGCGCCACCTGGCGGCCTCCGGTGTGAACAACCGGACGGAAGTCGGTGGGTTCAGATCATCCACCGCGTTTCTGACTTGTGAGAGTGTAATGTTTGAAAAAGCCATTATTTAGATGATGCATATTACCTATGAAGGGTTGTACGTGTTTGTTTCTATGCTGCATGATTCCAGCTCATCTACAGAGAGCTCTCATGCTGACATACATGATCCAGCTGGGAGTATTTCAAATCATAATCAACATCTGCATTTCCTTTGCTGGCAGCGCTCTGACGCTCAGGAACGTCCCATGATTGAAAACTCTTCCCCACGTCATATGTCGCTGTGCTGTCTTTACGTCTTTCCTTGCAGATGTCCAGCAGGTGTTGGGGATAAACGAGGTCCCACGTCGGCTCCAAAAGTTGATGCCCAGTTTGAAGCAGGCAGATCCAGATCCTGCATGCCTTAAAGAGGAACCGGAGGAACCGTGGAGCGGCCAGCCTGGAGGAACCGAGAAGTCCCAGATCCAAATTGGCCGTGTGAAGACTGAGAGTCAGGACGAGCTGGACCGGGACAGTTTAAAAGGTACGTGTGGTCTCCACCGGGCGCTGAAGGATGTATGTAAAACGGATGGAAATGTGCCGATGACTGAGGATGTTGCTTTTACTTCAACACGACCACGAAATGAAGCAAACAAATCTAAATGCTGTTCAAAATGTTTTACGGTGTTTATAAAAATGTTGCAAAGTGCTAATCTGACTCTACAGACTATCTTCAGCGTTCACTGTGATTACAGTCTGGAAGCTCTTTTGGCATTAATATCTGCGTCAGCTGCTTCAGCTGCTCTAATCCCCTTGGGGATTAATAAAGTAACTAACTAACTATCTATTATCTATATCTATCTATCTATTATCTATCTATCTATATCTATCTATCTATCTATCTATTTATCTATCTAACTATCTATCTATTATCTATATCTATCTATCTATCTAACTATATCTATCTATCTATTTATCTATCTAACTATCTATCTATTATCTATATCTCTATCTAACTAACTATCTATCTATTATCTATCTATCTAACTATCTATATCTATCTATCTATTATCTATATCTCTATCTATCTATCTATCTATCTATCTATCTATCTATCTATCTATTATCTATCTATCTATCTATCTATCTATCTATCTATCTATCTATATCTATCTATTTATCTATCTATCTATCTATCTATCTATTATCTATATCTATCTATTTATCTATCTAACTATCTATCTATCTATTATCTATATCTATCTATTTATCTATCTAACTATCTATCTATCTATTATCTATATCTATCTATTTATCTATCTAACTATCTATCTATCTATTATCTATATCTCTATCTAACTATCTATCTAACTATCTATATCTATCTATATCTCTATCTATTATCTATATCTATCTATTTATCTATCTAACTATCTATCTATCTATCTAACTAACTAACTATCTATCTATTATCTATATCTATCTATCTATCTAACTAACTAACTATCTATCTATCTATCTATTTAAATGACGGACCAATCAGAGAGCAGTGGGCGTGGCTTAGTGCGGTGACATTGAAGTCGAGTTTTTATTTTGTGAAAGTGTCAGAAGGCTTTCAAAGGGAAGTATAGGAGACAGGTAATTATTTCAGGGCTAAGATTTGGTCAAATAAACTGAAATATTTATTTAATGGCAAAAATGGCTTCAGATAAGTGTAATATTTGTAATATTCCTGAAAATGTAGAACATGTTATCTTGAAGTACTTAGAGGTGCTCTTCCATCTCATACGGCAGTAAGATGATACCCCTTTGTGCTTTTATGGATTTATTATTAATTAATCATGAATATTTCTAACTATAAATTTAGCCTTAAGCATTCTGGGTTCATCGGCAGGTGAGTCTGGCTGCTGAGTCATGAAACCTGATGCCACTGGACGTCCTCACATGATGAGGAATCTCTTAACATAAAACATTACAAACCTCTATGCACACAGATGAACTGTTGTTTTTTTTTCTTTTTTCATAATCATGTCATTATTTCAAAAGTCCTGATATTTATATGACAGATGGTGACTGTCAAGATCCTTGTCTTGATGATTGTGTTGCAGAGTTCACTGCAGGCGTCCCTCGGCTGTTGGAGTGTAAACAGGAAGCTCCGTCTGAGCGGCAGGTCCGGACGCTCAGCAGCAGCAGCAGCAGGGACCCCGGGCCCCCGCACATCAAAGAGGAGCCACGGGACCCGTGGAGCTGCCAGCAGGGGGCGCAGCTTCAAGGAGAGAAGAAGAAGAACGAGACACTCACCACTCTCATTGTGAAGACTGAACACGATGAAGATGAAGCGCCGCCCTCTCAGCCTCATCAGAGACCAGTTGAAGAAAACGGAGAGGCGGAGCATCGGGACGATGAGGACCGCGGAGGATCGGACGCAGTTTCGCGTTCAGCCAGCGAGAAGACGGCGAACTCCTCCGAATGCGAGACCGACGACAGCGACGACGAGTGGAAGAGAGCGACGACGGAGCCGGCTGCGTCGCAACCAGACGGGAAGACGCATCCGGCCGACGATCCGAGCAGCGAAGACAAGACGTCCGACTCGTCTGACACCGAGTCCGAGGACAGCGACGGCGACTGGAAGTCGGGTTTGAACGCCGAAGAGGCTCCCGTGAGCTCCTCGAAACGTCCGAGGAGGGAAAGATCTCCCTGCAAGAAGCAGCTGAAGAAACGCAGGAAAACACAGTCGGAGGCTGCGACTTTCCAGAGTTCACAGTGCAGGAAGAAGTTGGGTGAGAAGGGAAACCTGAGCGAACACGTGACGAGTCGCTGCACAGAGAAGCTGCTGGACGGCTCAAAGAAAACAGGCCGAGCAGCGGTGAAGACGAAAGACACGCAGCGCGCCGCCGCGCCGCTACGCTGCTCCATCTGTGGGCAGATGTTCCAGAACAAAACACACCTGCTTTTACACACAAGAACACACAACGTACAGCCTCACCGGAGGAGTCCAACCGGAGACGAAGCAGTCGGCTGCTCGAGAGGCCGAGACAGACGGACCAATGGGATTCTTCCGTTTTAACTTTTCACACATCAGTTCGGAGAAAGATTTGTTCAAGACTCGGTTCCAACTCTCTGTATTAACAAATGTATGTTATCCTTCAAATTGATTTGTATTTAACTTATTATTTTTTTATGGACCCAATTCCACAAACAAATGTGCCGACAATAGTTTTACATTTCATATCACAGCCAAACACTCTTTTGGTCAGATTTTATGAAGTAAATATTTTCCCGGTTTGAGTGGTTTGCTGCACACGCTGCAGCGAATACACTTCTTTGATGTGTTCAAAATAAAGTGTTCACGTGATATCGGTTGACATGTGGACGCCTTGATTTTCCACACGTCACTGAGACGATAAACAAGGAGGTCTAAACAGTTGAGCTCATTAAGGCTCAGCAACCGACTTCTGTTTCCATGATGAGACAGAACTCGATTTGAGAGCCTGATTTCTTGTTTTCACCATCAGTTTTTGTGATATTTTTGTCGTAGGGCTGCTCAGGTGGACCTGAACCAACCCTTAGTTATGCTGTTATAGCCAACCTCTAGTGACACTCGGTGGTATTGCAGTTTACAGAATTACGCATTGGCCTCATTTTTTGGAGCCGGAAGCTACGTCCACTTTCCCGTGCAGTGTGATGGACAGGCGCGTCTATTTCACGGGATGCTACTGTGTTTATGATGATTGTTATGAATCTATATGAATAGTTACCTTCATATGAGCTCTGTATACTTACACAGGCTGTGTCCTGTCATCATTGTGTTTGTATGCAGTTGTCTTCACTCCTTGTGTCCCTGCAGCTGCTCTGTGGTTTGTGGCCTCACTGTTTGCATCCTTATGCTTTTTTTTTATTATTATTATTATAACGTTCTCCACCACTGCTTCTATCGGAGGTTTCTTCCTGTTAAAGGGGAGTTCTTCCTCCCAGCCGGCGCTCATGTTGAATCATTGGGGCCCTCTGTGATGTTGTGAGGACTTTGTGTGTCCACAAATGATGGTTTTTGTAAGTGTTCCTGAGCCCCTGCAGTGATTTCCACCACAGATTTGTGTCTATTTTTAATGCAGTGCCGCCTGACTGCTGTTAGGACTTCACTGTAATAAGTACCCCGAGATGACTTTGGCATGTGATTATGATGTATTTTACTTCCTTGTGCATGGATAACAATTATTCATATATTATTGTTATATGCTGTACTTAATTCACTGTAATAATAATTATGACAGCTGATGATGATAAATACCCAAAGAGAAACAAACATTTTTACAGCCACTTATTTCATACATCTTTTTCTGTTTCAGTTTTCATTTACATTACTTATTTATTTAAAATAGTAAAAAGGGCCTAAATAGGTGTAACACTGTTAACACAGTCAGTCATCCTCATTGTTTCAGTCAGATTTTCAGTATGAGTATATTCTATTGGAGTATCGGGTCTTATTTTGGCAGTGAAGACTCTTTTTATTCTGATATATATAAGTGATTTATTTAATATGTTGAGGAACTACTGCGCTTAGTCACAATTTGATGTTCTAGTCCTGCGGTTCTGTTCTAAGTAGTTGTTCTTGCAATAAACCAAATGGAATATAATAACAGGCAGATGTAAGCAGATGAATCTGTCTGCGTAGTGTGGAGGAGGACTAATTGCAGCGGACCTTTCAATGTGCAGAACACTTTTAGATTTTAGATGGACTTAAAAAGATGAGGTGGAGGAGGGGGGGCGGGGCGGTGCAGTCACGGTGACACCTTCATCGTCACGTCGGTCATGTTCTGGTCGAGCCGCCTGTTGATGTGGATGCGTCTGCCGGTTACCGACACATCGGCTCGGCTCGTGTCTGGGTTTGGATCGCCTCCCGGCCGCAGCGTCATCTTCTGATCCTCCGCTGCGGATCTCAGACGGACGCAGGGCAGCTGCAGCGTCGTGTCCCCGCCACAGCCTCCTCCTCCTCCTCCTCCTGCTGCTGCTGCTGCTGAGGACCACAACACCAGATGAGAGGTAACTAAACGTGCCGTCAGACCCCGGGGAAACATCGGTGTCTGCGGCGTGAGGGGACGACGCGCAGCGGGCCTGTGGATGTGGTGGAGCGGACTGCGTGCGGAGATCACGCCCGCGGTGCGCCACGGTTAGCTAATATTCAGAACCCACAGCCTGAGCAAGCAGCAGTCTTTGTGTTTCCAGTCACATATGACACTCCGGGTTTCCTCTGTGTGATGCAAAGTGTTGTATTAACCTGGCTGCTGCCTGACATAATGCTAACTGGAATAATCAAGGTGGCTTTCTAATATTTATAAAACTACTTCAGGTCAGATAGTGAAGTAAAATGGCATGTTTTTGAAATGGAAAAGAAGGGTAAATATATCTCAATAAAAATAATGATTCTTATATTGTTTTTACATAAATTGGCACAATCAGAGAGAATGAAGTGTAAAGCTGCTTCAATCAGGGCCATGTTTTTAGAAATATCAAGTCATGACTCTAAGAAAAATCTAGTCTTGCAACACTGCTCTCTGCTAAATAATGTAAAAATAAAAACAAGATCCAAAAGTGTCCCTAAATGTGTTTACCACAAACCAAACTGATTTATGACACAGTACATAAACTGACCAAAGAGGTCAATACAGGTGCACAAATAGTTTCACTTAAAAAAAAAAAAAAAATGCTATAATTTCCATCAACAGTTGGCCACTTAGTAAGAAGTAACGCATTTAATGCAGACTAGTTTTACAGGTGGATTAATACACAGTGCTGTCAGTGCAGGGGAAAAAAAGGGGGGGGGTGCTATGTATAATGTAAATACAACAGAAGCTCATTATTTGCTAATCATATAAACGCATATGTAATCGCTGATAAACCAAAGATAACATTTAAAATGTTGAAGTCGATAATTTTTGTTTTTGTTTTTATTGTTTTATGAAAAATATATGCTTATTTTGATTTTTTTTTTGCCAGCAACACATCTCAAAAAATTTGGGACAGGAAGGCGTTTCCCACTGTTTTGCATCACCTCTTCTTTTAACAACACTGTAAACGTCTGGGAACCAAGGAGACCAGTTGTTGGAGTTTTGAAAGTGAAATGTGGTCCCATTCTTGCCTGAAATTGGATTTGCCTAAACAGTTTGAGGTTTCCCTTGTCGTATTTTTCATTTCATGATGCGTCAAATATTTTAAATTGGTGACAGGTGAGGTTCTTGATCATGTTAATGGTTTCTACTTTGGATAGTAGAGTGTCACCAGCATTTCTGAATGCAGTGAAGTGTGTACACAGAAAATGGTTTTCGGAAGAGCAAATTACCAATGAAATATTTTACTTTTCTTTTCTAATCTCTTTAGGACATGAAAGGGGAACAAATCAGAGATTAGTCTTTTAGTGTGTATTGTTGGCACAAATGACGACACAGCAACTCTTAGAGTCATTCATTAAAAGCAGTTAGTTTAAAGTAGAAGTTTGGAGGAAAGTCTCTCTTCGGTTCACCGTTGTCGTCTATGCAGTATGCATTATTGTTTTCTGCCAGGCGGGTGCGAGCCTACTCTGGTTGACATAATGCCAGTCTGATGTATCTTCACCCAACCCTCCACTGTTTGCCTGCAGCTCCATGAAATGGAAAGCCTCGCTACCAAGTTGACAGGAAGCAACAGAAATGTTCAGCCGTGGTCTTATTTCACTCATGATTCGTCTTGTAAAACATAAAAAACACCACATAGATATGAAAAAAAGGTGGAAATGTGTTGTGCCCTCTGTAGGGCTAAACTTGTTCTCATAGAACTGGGGTTACATCCAGTAACTACACGATAACCAATATGACATTCCCTTTCCATAGTTTTATTATTAAATTATACAAATCGTTGAAATGACAAAAGTAACAAAGAAACCGAGTATGAAGTTTGATGTGCGGTGTTATGTAATTGCATCAGATCTTTTGGTCAGACATTTTTGCATCCATAATTCTTTTTTTTATTTACAGAATACAGACACCTGGAATCACACGTAGAATTCTTGTCCAAACTAAACATTTTACATTTTAAATAAGATTTCCGTTCACTATGATTTAAAGAATGGAAGATACTTGTAAATAATATAAGATATGATGTGGTGGACATAAATTAAATCCATGGTATTATTATTTTTAACAATGTGTTGTATTTCAAAAGCTTGTGATATTATCTATTGTGTCAAATCTTCATCTGATAAGGAACTAAAGCTGTTAGATAAATGCAGTGGAGCACCAAGTACAATATAGTGACCAGTAAAGTACAAGTACCTTAAAATATAAAGTATAAATGTACTTAGTTACTTGACACTGCCAGTGATCTTTGCAGTTATCAAAGTGGGTTTTTATCTGGTAGTTGTCACCTGTACTTGTTAAGAGTGATGGGAGGGGCCTGTGACACTTCAGATACAAAAACAGTTTTTGTGACACACCTGGTTGCTCTGTTAGCATATTATTATTATTTAGCACAATATTTTGCCAACTAAATGTCTGTTTGTTTGTTTTTGACTCAATATTGTAGTTGTAGATTTGTTCTTTTACTTCATGCAGTGGTCGACAAAATTCAACAAAATGTGACCCTCCAGAACTGCTCCGCTCGGACTCCTGTCATCCTTGTGTCTTTGTCTTTGTCCCCCTTGTTTGACAGACAGTGCCATGGCATCCTGATGCATCTGTCCGACCACCATGCAGTGTTCTTGGAAGTCCATGGTGCTGCTCGTGTTAGCCTCCATCGCCATCCAGTACACGGCCATCCGCACCTTCTCCACCAACCCGCTGAGCCTGCTGTGCTCCGTGGGCCTGGCGGCCACCGGCCACGCCGTCAACTGCAGCCTCAAAGATCTGGCACGAGTGGGCCCGGAGACGCTCGAGGGCTCGGACCACGGCTGCGATGAGATCGTCTCCCACACCCCCGCCGCTCCCTCCCCCTCCCCCTCCCCATCCCTCCCCTCCTACAACGCCAACAAGAGAACCCACATCCTCATTCTGGCCACCACACGGAGCGGATCCTCCTTCGTGGGTCAGCTGTTCAACCAGAATCCAGAGGTTAGATTGGGATGTGAATTAATATGATCTATTTCATATTGAATTGTCTTCAATTATGATGGTTATGTTTTCCAAAGTCCCTAAAATGGTTTTGATTTCCCCAGGAAAATTCGGTTATGCAAAATGAACTGTCATGGTCATGTACTGTCTTTGCTATATTTTCGTATCCCAGGTCTTCTACCTGTTCGAGCCTCTCTACCACGTCCAGTTGGCTCTTCTTCCTCGGCTGGCGCAGAGTCGAAACCTGGCTGAGAGGAAAGTGATGCTGGGAGCAGCCAGAGACCTGTTGAGGTCTCTGTACCACTGTCACCTCAACAGCCTGGAAAGTTACATACAACCCCGGCCTGCCAAGCACTCCACCGACAAGCTGTTCAGACGAGGAGCCAGTAAGGACACGCGTCAGCGACACGTCCACTTCTTTCACAGCTTATGTCAGCAATGCTTTGCTGTTCTGTCAGTTTCTGATATGACACGTGTCCTTTCGTCAGGCCGGTCTCTGTGCTCCCCGCCTGTGTGTGAGCTTCCTCTGGGTCCGAAGGAGCAGAGCCTGGTGTTGGCAGACGAGGGAGAGTGCGCGAGGAAGTGTGGGCCACTCAATGTGTCGCTGGCTGCTGACGCCTGCAGAGCCACGCGCCACGCCGCCATCAAGACCGTCCGGATTCCCCAGATCAGCGACCTCAGAGCGCTGATCGAAGACCCAAGACTCAACCTGAAGGTAGAGAAATGATTACTCTTATATTTAATACAACATCAATTTTAATTTTGAGCTGGAGACTAAATGAGGACTAGTAACTCGACTTTGACTCGTCAGCAAAGAGACTCGACTGGCTTGAGACTGGACTTCCTTAAGGATTTGACTTGGGTTGAGAAAACCCAGTGGAGTCTTGACTCAGTCGCCCATAATACACTTGGTGCTTTAACGTTTGTGAACCCTTAAAAATGTTCTACATTTCTGCATAAATATGACAAAAACGTCACCAGATTTTCACACAAGTCCTAAAAAGTAAGTAAAGAGAATCCCGTTAAACAAATGAGACACAAATATCATACTTGGTCAGTTATTTATTTAGGTAGGTAGGTAGGTAGGTATATACTTTATTAATCCCCGAGGGGAAATTTTTTCGCCACAGCAGCATACATACAGGAGCAATAATAGAAACAATAGAATAAAATAATAATAGAATAGAATAATATAATAGAAAAGCAATAAAATAAAAAATATAAATATAAAATATAAAATGCACAGTACATACAGTATATATACAGTACATTAAATATCTATATATATTATATACAACAAATCAATAAACACAGTCATACAGTACAGTATATATCTATATATATAATATACAAGCAACCAAGAAACACAGTCAACAGTGTTTTTGTACTGTGATGGATTTTGCCAGAGGTGAGTTATTGTAAAGTCTTATGGCAGTGGGCAGGAATGATCTCCTGTATCAGGAATGATCTCCTGTATCAGGAATGATCTCCTGTATCTGGAATGATCTCCTGTATCTGGAATGATCTCCTGTATCTGGAATGATCTCCTGTATCTGGAATGATCTCCTGTATCAGGAATGATCTCCTGTATCAGGAATGATCTCCTGTATCAGGAATGATCTCCTGTATCTGTCCTTGTGACAGCGGAGCTGGAGGAATCTTTTAGAGAAAGTCCTCCTCTGTCCCTGCAGCAGGTGGTTGAGAGGGTGGACAGGATTATCCAAGATGGACAATAGTTTGATCAGCGTCCTCCTCTCCACCACCTTTTCCAGACTATCTAGTTTGTAGACGATGATGGAGCCGGCCTTCTTAACCAGTTTGTTGAGTTTGTTGGTGTCTCCGGCTCCAATGCTGCTCCCCCAGCAGACCCCAGTGAAGTACAAAGCACTGGCCACAACAGATGGTAGAACATCTCCAACATCTTGCTGCACACATTGAAGGATCGACGTTTCCTCAAGAAAAAGAGTCGACTCATCACCTTCTTGTGGACAGCGCTGATGTTGGTCTTCCAGTTCAGTCTGTTGTCATGGAGACACCAGGTACTTGTACTCCTCCACCATGTCCACCTCCTCTCCCAGAACTCTCAGCGGTTGTGGAGCCGTCGTCTTCCTCCTGAAGTCAACCACCATCTCTCTGGTCTTGGCCACGTTCAGGAGCAGGTGATTTCTTCCCGCCCACTCCACAAAGTCCTCCACTACTGCCCTGTACTCGTCCTCCCGTCCATCCCTTATACATCCGACCACTGCAGAGTCATCAGAGAACTTCTGCAGATGTCTTGACTCTGAGTTGTTCTGGAAGTCAGTGGTGTAGAAGGTGAACAGAAAGGGAGACAGAACAGTTCCCTGAGGAGCTCCAGTACCACTGACCACCGTATCAGACAGCACACTGCCCAGACGGACAAACTGTGGTCTGCCTGTCAGGTAGTCATTGATCCAGGAGACGGTGGACATGTCCACCCCCACCACCCGCAGCTTCTTACTCAGCAGCAGTGGTTGGATGGTGTTGAATGCACTGGAGAAGTTAGGGAAGTTATCCAATGTTACATCTCTGTAAATGGCAAAAGTACGTGAAGAGTTACTGTCAGTGACTGCTGAGACCTCCTTGTGCAGCAAGAACTGCAACTAAAGGTTGACAGTAGATATCGATGTCATGCTCATCAGCTCGGAGGACTTTCAGTCCTTTCCTCCTGCAGAGCAGCTTCAGCTCTGGATGGGTTTCCTCATACGAACGGCTGCTTCAGGTCCTTCCAGGTCTGTTGGATTCATGTCAGGACTTGGCTGTTTAACAACATCAACTTTATTCTTCTTAAATCAATAACCAATAATCACATCGTTCCACACTTGTGTGCTTTGGGCCGTTGTCGGGCTGCGTGACCCACTTCCTCTGAGATTCAGTTCACCGACAGATGTCCTGACATTTTTCTTTAGAAGTCCCTGTTATAATTCAGAATTACTGATTTACTGAGATTTTTGACCACTTCTCTGTGAAAAACTCCTCCCGTTGCAGGATGTTTGATGTTTTCAGTACATGTCAATGGGATTCCTATCATAACCCTCCATCTCTTCTTTTGGAGGCCTTCCTTTGTGGATCTGTTTGTGTGCTGGGGATCATCATCCTATTAAAAGTTCCACGTCAACTTTCAGACAGATGCCCTCACATTATATTAAATACATATCTTTGATAAAAATGGAGAATTCATAGTTGATTTAAAGTCCGTCTCTGAGGGAGCAGAGCCAAAACAAACCCTGACACTTCCACCACCATGCTTCTCACTTGTTCTGTGGTTCTTCTCTTTGTTCCGTCCCAAACATGTCTTCTGTTTCTGTGACGAAACAACTCGATCCTTTATTCATCCGTCAAGATCAAATTATTCCAAAAGGCTCTTTGCTTTTATGTTCACTGGCAAACGGCTGTTCAATTTTGTATAATCTTCTGCTTTCAGACACATGTCATTGTCCACGACACCAACATTTTCTGAGCTACCTTCAGATCCTGTCAGGAAATTAGAGCAGCCAGTCCTGGACAAATGGTCAGTTGTTTTAAATCTATAGCATGTATAGATGCATCCAGAGGCCCAGGACACACTGCCTGCATGGTGTGTGTGTGTGTGTGTGTGTGTGTGTGTGTGTGTGTGTGTGTGTGTGTGTGTGTGTGTGTGTGTGTGTGTGTGTGTGTGTGTGTGTGTGTGTGTGTGTGTGTGTGTGTGTGTGTGTCAGCTGCAGCGCTGCTCCCGCCAGCCCCCCACATTGAGTTTCCTTTGGATAACAGCCATCACTAATCGAATGTTTGAGGTCCGAGTCGTAACCAAAAAGCAGTCACGTGATTTTTGTTTACCCGCGTTCAGAGCGAGACACACAGACACAGAGAGGGAAACATACTGCCCTCCACCTTTTAAAGTATCGATATTAATATAACCAGAGCCTGCTTTGGGTTTCTGCTACGACTGTTTAGTACAAATGTGCTGACGGATCTTTTCTCTCTATATTTGCACGCGTCTCTAACCTGCTAACGTGAGCGTCGACATGAAAACCAAAACGTCCCGTATAATAATAATTGCCATGGGATGTACTTCCTTTTTAACATGACTGTGTATCTATTATTGCCCCAAAACGATGGAGTCAGTTTATTCATGTGTTTGCATTTTGTGTAAAAGCAGTGAAAATGTCGTCGCTGTAGAAAGTTTGGTTTGAAGCGATATGAAACACTGTTACATAGAAATACTGATATCTGACGCCGTGGTTCTCCCCAGTTGGACTTCCAGTGAGTACGCACGTGTTTAATGGTTGCAACAGCAGACGCATTCGATAATGAGGACGCGGTGAGCAGCTGATTAATTCCGTCTGACTGGTATTGACCGGTCAGTGTGGTGTGACTGAGTCACGAGACGTCACTTGACAGCTCTCCGCTAGCTGAGGACACGGAGGACTGGACGGCGGAAGGTTCGACGGGCAGTCGATGCACTTCATAAATTGGCATTGATTGAACACGCGGTGACAACGAGTTCAGTCGAGTAAATCACGCCAGTTAACTTTTGACACGGCACGCCTGAATTAAAACCCATAACCAGCTCATGAAGCTCGTTCAGATGCTGCTGACAGTGTGCTAACAGTGGGAATCGAACATGTGTAACGCCTTGAAAATGAAAGGAATCTGCATTGAAAGTTTTATAAAAATCCAGAAAAAGAACACTATATTAAATCAAATCGAGGACTCAACACACATCGTTCCCGTATGTCTTAATATGAGTGTCACTTATCATCTGAGAAAGCCCATGGTTTATATTGATTGTATTGGTGGTTATGAAACTTGGTGGGTGAGCAGTCCAACCATTTATTATACGCAATATCGAAGTCAAAAACAATATGATCAGTTGGGTATTTCAATTTCAGATCCTTGATAAGATTATTGATTTGTGCTGTCGATCTTATCAGTCTATTGTGAAACCTTTTCTCTCGTGGTTTCGTTTTCTTACCGGACTCTCCACTCTCACATCGTCATCCTCTGTCCTGATTTTTGGGACTTTTGGCCACTTGTGCAGTAATGACAGTGTTCGTCATGAATCACTTATCGTGTAACCCTCCTCACTTTAGGTTCGAAAGGAGTTCATAACTGCAACTTTACTTTACCTTTAAATCACGAAACAATGCAATATTAAACAATAACTCATTTAAAACTGGAACCTTCCAGCTAAAGAAAACTATCCATGATCGTATCAACTGTCCTTTAAAGAAGAAGTTTGGTTTGATTTGTTGATTTCCTTCCTCCCCGCTCATCATCCTCAGGTGGTCCAGCTTGTTCGTGACCCACGTGGCATCCTGGCGTCTCGTATTGAGACATTTCGAGACACGTACAGGCTGTGGCGTCTGTGGAGAGCGACCGGGCGTCGACCCCACAACCTGGACCTGGGACAGATCAACACTGTGTGCGAGGACTTCCTGCGGTCCGTGTCCACGGGCCTGGCCAGGCCCCCCTGGCTCAAAGGGAGGTACATGCTGCTCAGGTGAGCCTTCACCCCGATGAACTACTCAGATCCATTCACCTTCAACCAGGGAGGCTGTTTGTCAGCAGGATGATGAGAACATGAATGAAACTTAGGTTTCTGGAGTACTAGTTTGCTCTTCATTTCTGCTTTTCTTAGACTTTATTTTGTCCTTGTTTTGTTATAAAGTTACTTCTTTTTGAACTAAAATAACATTTAAAATGACGTTTGTTCACATTTTCTTTGTGCGGTCACGATAATAATCACTGTTGTTATTACCGACACTAACTTCGGACTTATTCTCCTGTTTCTGTTCCTCTTCACTGAATGATACCTTCTCCTGCGGTCAGGTACGAGGACTTGGCCAGGTTTCCTCTCCAGAAGACCCGGGAGCTCTACAGCTTCCTCGGCCTGGTTCTGAACCACAATGTGGAGGATTGGATCATCAACAACACTCGGGGCAGCAGCGATCTGTCCTCCCGGCAGAAGTTCACCACGGTTCGGGACTCGGCAGCGAACGCGGAGAACTGGAGGGTGAAGCTCTCCTTCGACATGGTGGTTTACACCCAGACTGTCTGCCAGCCTCTTCTGGGGCTCCTCGGGTACAAGGCGGTCTTCCGCCCCAGAGAACTCAGAAACCTCTCACACTCTTTAGTGGAGGACAGGACGTTCCTCCCGTTTTTATAAGCTGATTGAATCCATTGTTGGTTCAAGAAAGCAGGAAGAACAGGACAGAACTGCAGTTTATGGAGCCGAGATGATGTAATCAGAGCTGTGATCTGGAGGAAGAACTGGATCGCTCCGTTTAAAACAATCTGAAATCCTCTCCCTGACATCAGTGTTATTTTGGGACCTGGAGAGGTCAGGCAGTCTCTTCTTTGTTTATTTGTTTGTTCATTCATTGATTTACCCCAATCAACTACCTCAGTTGTAGTCTTTTCCCCATTAAGTACAATTGGTCATATTTGAGCCGCATTATAGATATAAATACACTACAACTTGGTTTTACTTACCTTGGGTTGTTAGCACTTACTTGTTTTCGTCATTTATAAAATTATTTGTCATAATTCTCTATCCAGGCGAATATTTCACGTTTCTGTTCTCATCAAAGTGAGCAGCTCCACCGGTTTGCAGTCGAATGAGATGGACCGATGTCATATGTGGGAGTTTTTCAGCTATTTCAGACCAACTGAAGACTTTTACACCCTCTGTTTGCTTTGGAAGTCGTGTCACAGCTTTTCTTTTCTGCAGCCGTGGCCGCGTGATCTGAAGGCCAACGTTTTCCAGCAGGGTGTCGTCTGACATCTTCTGGCTTTCCTGTTAGAGATATCGGCCTGGAAAACTACCTGTGTGTTCTCATTAGTGTGACCAGGTGTCACGCTTTATGCCTCGTCCCACGTCCCACGTATTCAGACGACGTCCCGCATTTCGATTGGTACTTATTTCTAGTAAACGCTGCAGGAGAGAAGCTTTTCTAAAACCTGTCTTTTGCCTGAAGGCTGTGAAGACAGCAGGAAGGCTGTTATCGTGGGCTGTTTGATGTCAGTCAGACTGTGTATACGTGGCTCCACTGCAGGTTAGTCTTTCACTGTCTTTGCTGTCATCGTTCTCGACCACAAGCTGAGCTGCAGAATATGAAGAAAACCCCCGGAAAGAAAAGGATATTCAGCGTCTGTTACGCTTCATAACTGCGTGAAGACGGTAGAAGACGATTCTCAGAGTGTTTTGCTTATTTTTGTCAGAGTTATATCTCAAATGTACGTCGTGAAGCGACACAGTACAAGTGAGTGTCACTATGAATGTGTGGCACAAAAAGAGATTGAGAAAGATGAGGAAACGGCATCTAAAATAACTCCTGCTGTCCTGCTACTGTTCATAGAAGCAGGGTTGAGGCAGCTGAGGGAACTACAGTGTGTGTGATTCCCTCCTCAGTCCTTCGGCTACCTGGACATGTTTCAGTGTGTTGTGCCTTCTAAAAAGCTTCGTCATTTGATGCCGTGTTTCAGTTCTGCTGATTCATGAATGGCACAGAAATCAGGTATATTTTCACTCACTGTTGTCATCAAAATCCTCCAATCAAACAAACGACAGCTCCGAAACAATCCGGCTACGGCACCTTTATGTTTTCACGCTCTTTTCTATCGTTGTTGTCTACAGTGGAACAGTCACACAACACTGCCACCGTGAGGTCAAAGTGGAAATAATAACATTTCCCTGTATCATTTTCAGCCAGCATGTTACAAAAAAAAAAATACAGTTAAACAGTGGCGGTCACTGAACACCTGATTTTGCATTTGAGGGTTGAGGAGTCCCTGAATCAAACATGATTCATCATGTTTTAGTTGTATGTGGACGTACACTCTTGGTTTGATTTCATTTATTGACCGCAGCACCATGTTTCACTGATGATTTTGAAAGATGTATGAAAGTGCTGCTGCCAGAGCAAAGTTATTTTTAAATTTTGATTGTTTTAAAGACAAAAAAAAAAAATCCTCTGAACAAGATTGTTTTTCATGTCGTAAAAAAATATTTTCACGCAGTAATGACGTGTGCGTCTCATTACTGTACGACAAACGACTTGTCATTGTACAATACAATTTATATAAAGTTATATTTATTTATGTGTATCAAGAAACTTCCTCGTAGTTTCACAAAATCAAATTCATAAATGGACTTTTTCCTTTTTTTTCTTTTTTTTTTTTTTTACAGATTTACCATTTTAATGGTTATATAGAAAAACTTGTGCCACAAAATGTGTACTTTCAAAACTGTCCGGCCATCATCACAGACCGAATCCTGTTACTCCATCTAATTATTATTATTATTTTCTTGATAAATTGACCTTGAATTCATGTAAGAAGTGATTTGTTGTGTTGATATACAATATTATTTCTGGTAGTTTTTAGTTTCCAATTAAACATGTTTGGATTTCTCTGATCAAAGAGCCTCCTCCTCATTCAGATGAAGGAACACTAGTTGTAGTGAGTTCAGTGGAGGATGGTGGAGGTGACGGAGCTGAATCCAGCCTGAAGATCCCGGACACAAAGAACAAAGTTAGTTTGAGGAATTTACCCAGAATAACTAACTGATGTTCGGTCGAGGAGTGGCTCTTGAGCCGGGGTCTTAATGTCGGGAGTGGTGAGTGTAGATGAGAGGTAGGTGTGACATCAGTCAGTTGCTCATCTGCCAGCAAGTGACAACTAACCATGACATCGTGCATTTGTAAGCTGCTATTTCCAAGCCTCCAGTTCGGCATTTTGGGCGTCGCCATCTTGTTTTTTGGGGGCCAGAAGTGACCATATACGGCCAAGCTGGGGAGGAGTGAGCGGTGGAAGCTCCGCCCACCTATAGTGAAAACCTGACTGCACCCCAGGCATGTCAATCAAAGCAGACAACCCCTCAAATATAGCACTCTCAGACCCCAAATATCTGATCAATTATGGAGTTATGTTGAGACGGACCACCAGAACACGGGTCAGAAGGAGGGAATTTAGCAAATGACGGCAGAATGACTCGTGTGAAAAAATGATTGACTTCAAATCTCACGAGACTATCTGAATGGAAGTCTATGGAGCCGCAGGCTTTTTGGAGCCAACCCCTAGTGGAGCTCGGTGGTATTGCGGTTTAAGGCACTTTTGCATCGGCTTCACTTTTCAGACTCAAAGACTTTGTCCACTTTTATATACAGTTTACCGCATCTCAGGTCTCACAGCCTCCACTAGGGGAGGTCTGCAGGTGTGAATAAAAAAAAAAAAACGACTTCACAGAAAAAAAAAACTGTTTTTTTTTTTATTTTTTTTTATTTTACAGAATACAGACTCATCCCATTTGCAAAAATAATTCTATGATACACAAAATGACTCGGTTTGAAAAGTGTAACATAATGTTCACTGTTTGAAACAACCAGAGGAAGAGAGATAGAAGAAATAAGAGGCAGGATGGACGAGCACAGAGAGAAGTGAGCCTGTTGGGTACATGAAACACTACTCTGAGGCATGCAGCAAAATAACAGATTGTTTTCTTACATATAAAAAATATCAGCTCACTGTTTCAGCACTCTCAGGCGTCTCCTGCTCAGTTACAACCCCAGGAAAAGTCCTGGTGGTTCCACAATTATTGATGCCACCGCAAACACACATAAATGGATTTATCCTTTCTGTGCCGCGCCGCATTTTAATCACGAACAGTTGTCTGGATTTCTTAGCTGCGATTTTTGTCCTGACTTACAGTGATGGTTTGTGGGATCTTTTTATATGTACACGTGTCTCCATCTCTAAACGATGTCTGATAAATTGATGCATCTCAAGAAGAATGAAATCAAACTGGATAAATTTGACCATAATTATTTGAATTGCCATCGCAAAGCCTCTGAAGGCTTTTGTACATTTTCCGTTTATGACTTTTAATGAATTTGCAATAAATTCCTAATTTCATGCTTTAACCTTAAGGGGGTTATTGAGTGAAGAGTGAGGAGAAGAAATGAAAACTTTTATCCATTTCAAATGAAATCTACAACAAAATAACGAGCGGTCTGAATAATTTCTGAAGTAACGTGACAGTTCAGCTCATTACAACTAATGTTAAACTACTTGCTATAACTACAGACTCCATGTTGACTTCTTATCTTCCTGAAATGTTGTTGCCTCGAAGCATCGCACTATAAGCCTTCAAACCAACAAACCCCATTTATCTTTTTACCCAGAACCCCTTGCAACACCCCCCCCCCCCCCCCAACCAATGCAGTTTCTTGTGTTTTGTTTTTTTGCTGCACCAGTAATAATGCTCGTAACTACACAGATTTCTGGTCTGTTCCTGTTTTATACCGGTGCACCTCATCATGTCGTTGCTCACAGAATTTCCTCAGTAAATTGTCTTTGTTGAAACATAATCTCCGTACATTTCTTAACGTACGCTAGCTGCATTTGACTTGGTCCCTTTGTTTGGATTTAAATTGAGAGTTCATATTCTCCAGAAACATTTGAAATAAAATTGTGCAGGTTTTTTATATCTTTGTTTTATCTTTTGTCCGCCGGTGTTGTAGAAATGTGGGAAATGTGACTTGGTCGTACAGTTAAACTAAACTACAGCTTCATGACACAGGAAGTAAAATCAAAACTGTTCCAACCTGAGCCGTGTTTAGATCAGAGGTCTCCGACCAGCAGATGATCTACCAGGCAGATCGAGGAGAAAAAGGTTGGAGACCCCTGATCGAGACAAAAAATCATATTCTAAGCTGAATTGTACATTTTGGGACATTTAACCCCAAACGTAAACACAAAATGTCTTAAATATTTGTAGTGATGATCTGCATTAATCAATTTCTTCTTTCAGTTTAGAAGTCGATCAGTTGCATCGTGTTGAGTTCAGGGAAGATGTTCAGACATGCAGATAGAAGTCGTCCGCGGCCTCTCACTCAGTCCGGAGGTGTTGAATCATGTTTGTCATCTCTGAAGGGACGTTTGTTTTTAGCGACATTCATTTTTCTGACGTGTCCGGTCTTCGTGCAGCAGATCTCCACCGACGACGGCCGGCTGCCGCTGCTGTGTTTGAAGATGCATGAGTGAATCCGCCGCCTCAGTTTTTGAAGAACATCCGTTCAAGTGTTCGAGGTCATTTGTTCTGGTTTGCATTGTAACACACAGAGAGCCGTCCGTCCGTCCGTCCGTCCGTCCGTCCGTCCGGTCGGTCGGTCAGTCGGCTTTGTCCTTTTTCCTCGGCGTCACTTTACTCGCCACCGCAGATCCCACAGCGCCGACGCCTCCCGTAACCATGGAGATGCTCCCTTTGACCAATCCCGCGCTGGCTGTCGGCACGCTGGTCACAGCCACCTTGGTGAGCTCGAAACTCTTCGTTCCGACCCACGCGACGCCGCCGAGGGTCGCGCCGACGACGTTTCGCGTCATGCTGAACAGGCCGCCGCCCACACGCCACATGACGCCTTCCTCTGGTCGGGGGTGGTCCTTATCCGTGTCTGCGGCAGAGACAGAGACAGACAGATGGGAGAGGGACAGAGAGACAGTCAGAGATGGACAGACAGGCAGAACATTTTATTTAAAAAAAAAATACATAAAGAAACAAAACATGTGGAATAAGTGACATTTCTGGCTTCGTCTATCTGTTATAAGTATTTTCAATATTCATGGTTCAGCTCTTTAGAGTTCCCAAATGTATTGAGGTATCGCAGCACTCAGTGACGTAGTTCAGCCTCAGCCCCTTTAAATAAAACAAAACATGGTGTAGTCGCAGGTAAGTGTGAGGGTCGATGTTTATTTGTGCTCGTGTGTTTCCCGAGAGTACAAATTAGGTATTTACATTTTTTTATTTTGCATGACAGGACTTTAATGTAGGGTTATCGTGGCTTTTTGTACTGTAAGGAAAAGTACTTAAAACATAATAACATTTCATCATGCATGTATTGCACACTAGAATAAAGTGAGTTACTGGTGTTATCAACACCGCAACAACAGCGGCTCGACAAACTTGACAATATATGGTGTTTTATAGTTGAGGACGCGGCTCCTTTCTTGTCCCTGAGCTCTTGTGGTGAATCTCCCGTCTCTTTTTCCTCATCCTCCCTCTTCTCTGTTCTGTTCTTGTATTTACTGTCGCGCTCCGTTATAATTAATATAAAACATGGTGGTTACGTTACGCTACGTTAACATGAATGTAAAGAGACACAGTTGGTCTGTTGGTGGATTGTTTGTGGTTTACGAGGCTGTGAAAAGGGGTTTTTATTGGTTAAACTAATGAAAGGATTTCCAGCTTCAAACTGGCTTCTTCAATGTATTTTATAGTTTAATAATTTTGATCTGATTTTCTTTCTGCATAAAAGACGACAACAGAGACATTAAATTAATTGAATTTATCACAACCAGGGCTGACCAGATCAAAATAAGTCCTCTTTACCCTGTAAGACAGTTACCCTCTCAACTCTGTGTCTGGAAGTTGCTCTTATTGTGAAAATATCTAAGAGGAGCTTCCTCCCCTCCTGCCCAGCCTGAATAAAATGCATATGTTCATCATCAACTGATGAGGTTGGCTCTGTGGCACCCCTGAGACCCCCCTCATTCTGGGCCGGGTACAAATAATAATAAATAATAGGAATTTACAATATCCAACCTCCCAAATATTACAAGTTTGTTTGTTGAAACGTTTTCATTTGATTGATGCTGAAGCTGTGTGATGTTAACAGGATCCATGATGGTCCACCTCAACACAACTCTTTTATTCTGGCACGCGTACAACTGTCTAATGTTGAAATTATGGTAATATTTAGTTTTATATTGTGGGATATATTAAAAAAGTTTAATGTCCAGAATATAAACACGACATGAAGTCGGGATGTGACACACTCTAGTACTGTGTAGTAAGACTAGTTTGAGTGCATCAGTGTCAGTACAGAACCATCAGAACACTACCAGTACCAGGACGAAGCACTCAGAGCGGTCCAAAGAAGAAGTGAGAAACTCTGGACACTTTCCAACCTAAACGGTCGCCATCTTGGCTCCGAAGAGGAAGGGGGCGGGGCCACCGATTTTTCAGATTAAGGCGTCTGAGGAAGCTGCAGCTGAATCGGTGTTTATTGAGTGTGTTAAACAGAGGACACAAAAACTGGGTAAAATAATTGAAGCTGCAGATATTTTGGAGGGTGATGTGTTCACATGATGAGGTCATTTCCTGTCAGATTTTAAACAACTCTACTCTGTCAAAATTCAAGTTCAACACAAGTAGAGTTGTTAGTGTACTGAGGGAAGTTTGTCAAGAAATGGAAGTACGGACGCGGTTGCTCACCATCTGTGTGTCCATCCTCGATGTCAGGGGGGACGTCCTCGTCTTCTCTGTCCTCACAGCTGTTGATGTTGTTGGACTCCACAGGATACGAGCTGCCCTCCTCCTGCGCCTCCTGCTGCGACGACAGCACCTGAAAGACAGCAGGAACGGATGGATGGCGGGATGACAAGCGCTGCCGTCTCCTGCTCGGGCAAGAAGTCCCACTCTGTCCGTCCTCTGAGGGACGATCTCATGCAAACAGTCATGCAAACTCAACTGGGTTTTGAGACGCGTCTAATTCCACTGTGGGAGCAATAATGACATTTTCTTGCTTCTCAGCCACTAATTTACTGTCGACTCACTGCTTTAACTTCAAGTCTCCACATAAAGGGAGCGAAGTATCACTCTCTAACAAGTGTACGTAGCAGGCACCAGAATAAAGTGGTCCATGCTCGCAGCCTTTGCTCAGTGATAATCAGATTTTTTTTATGGGCGGGGCTTCGCCCAGGATTTGTGACATCACAACTAGTTTGGAAGCCGATCACCGGTCTAGATCAATTTACACATCTTGTGTCCAGCAGGTAAACTTTAGAAATCAAATCTATTCGTAAATTCATAGATTTTGGAAGTTTTGATGTCATTTTAAGGATTTCGTAAGAATTTTTTTGTGGGAAAACGAGGTCACACACAAATTAAAATTGCTAGTAGAATATTTTATAAACATCTTATAACACTTCTGGACAGAGGTAGCCATCCTTACTCAAGTAGTACCTTTGAGGTACTTGTACTTTACATGAGTAGTTCCATGTGATATTATAACTTCCACTCCTCTGTTTCAGAAGGAAATATTATACTTTGTAGTCCACTACATTTATGTGACACCTTTAGTTACTGTTCAGATGAAGATTTGAAACAATAAATAAAAAAAACTGTTTCTTAAAGTCCAGCACATTGTTGAAGGCTAAACCAGCGTTTTCCAACCTGTTTGTTTTTGTTGTATCTCCTTTAAACTTCTCACACGGTTTCATTTTGATAAAAGTTGAAATGATACGATATCTCAGTAGAAATCAGGAGGAGAGAAAAAGTCCAAAAACTGATTTGTATTTTTTGGATCAGAACTTGTTTTCTTCCCATCTGAGCGTTGACGTGTGTCCGCTGTCCCTGGATGGAGACCAACGGTAACCTGCTGCTCACACACCGATGCTCAGAATGAACCTGATGATTTCATGTATAATCAGATATCAGTCAGAGGGACCAAACCAGCACTTTTACTTCTAATATTTATGTTACTTAAATAAGATTTTTTTTTTTTTATGCAGGATTTCAGCTTGTAATGAAGTATTTTTACATTGTTTTATTGGTATTACTTTTACTGAAGTAACGGATCGGAATACTTTTCCCACAATGCCATCAGTCACTGAGGTCACTTTTATTTCTATATAGCCTACGTCACATTGCCACCACAGGACTGCCTCACTGGATAGTTGATCATACTGTATATATTTAAATATGGACCTCTGGAAGAGCAGTTGTTGCCAAAGTAACAATCAGTGGAGTCCAAATGTAAACCCAGGATGGCTGTCATGTAAACATAAAGCAACTACTACAGACTGTGATGTAAACATAGTGGTGTGAGAATAGGACTCTTTGAAATGTAGCATGAAACCCTCAGAGACTCTCAGTCTCATGGTTTTTAGTTTTACTGTCACAGCAGGAGGTCACATTTGTCTGCCTGAACTGGCACGTGCCCTGACGTCAACCCGATTCACATTTCTACACAAGAAAACCGCGTTTTCCGTTTTAACAGGAGCTCCGTTACTCCAGTAAAGTCACCGTGAGCTCGCTGCGGAGGAATCATTGAGCTGACACGGATCATAGCGGCGAGCCGAGCGTCTGCTTCAGGAAGCGGATTTAAAGGTGCAAAACACACACACACACACACACACACACACACACACACACACACACACACACACACACACACACACACACACACACACACACACACACACACACACACACACACGGACAGCTATGATTCACACACGCAGGAACATGTGTGAGTTGTTGTGACTTCCTCGGCTGGTGTTGTTGTTGTTGTTGTTTGTTTGTTTGTGGACACTGCCGGTCGTGAACACCAGCGGTGTGACGGACTTCGCAGCTCTCCGTTCATCCATCTCTTGATCAGGAGACACAACACATCTCGTCTTACCTTCATCCTGATGCAGCGGCTGTTGTTTTCAGGAATATTTCCTCCGTGCAGGTTGTTTTTTTTAAATTATTATTATCGCTTCTGCTTCTGTTGTTTTGCTGTCAACGTCGAAGCGGAAGTGACGTCATGTTGTTTACTATGTGCTGGTGGCTGTAACGGCGGCGCTGGGCCGCGCGCGGTCAGCAGAGACGCACGAGAGCCCGTCAGATAAGCGCGTGACCTCGTTATTAACGCGGTATTTCCGTAACTGAGGACATCACGTGATGCGTCATAAACCCTCCGAAAACCAGAGCATCGTTCAGAAACGGAGGTTTGGGGTCTGAGGGATTCACCGAGCAGCTGCTGCTGCTGCAGCTGCTGCTGCTGCTGGGGACGTTTGCTGCTCTTCTAGAAATGATCGTGGTGATAATGAGCCGCCTTCATTCAGAAAAACTCAAACCTCAGCTGCACCACAGATAGATGAACTTCATCAAATAAAATGTCAGTGAATGAAATAGGCTCAGAAGAAATTGGCCAAAATAACAATAAAAAAAATGTAGAACTGTAAAATACATAAATGAAATGCAATATATAAATAAACACTTTATAAAAAGTTAAGTTTTAAGAAGTGAATACGGCTAATTTGATTTTGTAAAAAAATAATCTGACACAAATCGAAGTTTGCAAGTGACAATATTTATTACAGACGGCACGGCACATTTGACAGACGGTATAAAGGCTATATTAATCTTATATAAAATCGTATCTTATTAATCTAAAAGAGGGTCTAGTTATATCCTGCAGTATTACCCTTACTGGAGCTGAGAGAGAGAGAGCCATGGGGGAGAATCACCGGCCACTCCACCTCAAACTCTCCCAACAGTCTGACGAACCGCCACAGCTTATTCCAGAGGGGCCGTGTTTGTTTTCCTTCAGCTGTAGTGATGATAATCAATGTTGTCATTTGAATGATGGAAACCAAAAGCTGAGATAAGATCAAATGAAATGATCGCAGATCAGCATCACATGTCAGGAGAGAAAAATAGTGTTTGTTACTTTGAGGACAGTTTTAATACTTTGAAGTGACAGCATCTTTTAAAGATATAATTCTTCATAACAGAGATTAACTTTCAGGAGGACAGTTTTTCTGAAACATTTCAGTTTGTCTTACGTGTAAATACAGAGAAAAGAAGAGACATTTAACTTTGACTTCTTTACTGCTGAGAAGAAGCTTCCAGAAGCTGTGATATCAGAAACCACCGGTTTTAAGAAGCTAAAACCTCCTGTTTCAGACAGACGAGCTGAAGGGCTCAGTGTGAGACCAATAATAACTGAACGACAGCTCACTTTTAAAGGCAGAAATGCATAATCCTGCCGAGAGAGTGCACACTCTCACCTTGTTACTGAGACTTTGTACTTATGAGCATAGCGTGCAGTGTGTTACGTTAGCATAGCATCCTGTGAATTAGTGAGGCGTTAGGTGGGTGAAGACAGGTGGTAATACTGCATCACTGGACCCTTACAGTGTTAATCTGCAATAATAATGCACTTTGTGTTTACTTTGAAACAAAACCAACATCGATATTTTTTTTTTTTTTTAAAAAGTGTTTAAACTCATAAAATATTAGGAAATAAATAGAGGAAATAATACAAAGAAAAATAAATACAAGATGCAAATTCAAATTTAAATATCTTTTTTTATTATTGGTTAACTAATCCCTACATTTATTTTTGATATTATTTTTTGGTGCATTTTAAATGCATATTAATGAATTCATTAAGTAATTTAATAGTTTCATTATCTAATTTTCATTTTGTCGCTTCGGGTGCTCCATATGTACGAGTGTGCTGTGAATAAAACGATCCTGTGGTTTTTACTGTTGAAGAACCAATTGTGAATTTTGCAACCATATTTTGCAGCATATTTTGTCTGATGTTGCTTTAGTTTATTTTGGCGGGCACAAAAAGGGGAAGTATAAACTCCTGAGTAAGATGCGGGCGGGGGAGGAGTTCATACAGTTATTAATTAAAGGGTAAACGCACACTTAATAATCACATGACGGCGGCACGCGCTCCTCTCGCTTCGCCGATCGTCCCACCAAACACTCGACCTCTGAAGAGGTGTCACAACTGACCTGTAAAATCCCCGTTAGTCAAAACAGAGCTCCACTGCTGTACACAGAGATTTTGGCCACTGGAGTTAGAAAAGCTGAATTACAGTATGTGAACACAAACACCACTTCCTTCTGTTTCCTGTGAGAACTGACCTTTGACCCCCACATCTTGCTCCCAGTATCGAGTCAGACACATGGCGTCCCCCGGGAGTTTGACAGCCTGTGCTCTACAAGGCCTCCGCTTTCCTGTGCTTGATTCTCTGTATATTTTTTAACTCTTAAAGTCTAAAAATACACTGGAGTGCGGATGTTGCTGCCGCGTTACATAAGCTTGTGAGATTGAAGTGTCAGGAATGAGAGGTTGTACAGAAACTTTTTGGATCTCAGTTCTCTCAAAGTAAACAATTATATGGAAGAAAGGACAGTTTCCTGGAACGGCCTCACAGAGGACAGTCCACGCACAATTCATTTCAACTTTCATCTTTTGGTCACTTTTTAGTAAACCCGAGGAAAAATGTCACAGGTTTCCTGGACTCCACGTTAAAAACGGACAGCAGTGACGTCAATGAATCAAACTGTATTTCGGTTGTATGTAATCTGGACAGTTATGAACCGTAAACGTGGTCGGTCCCACAGTAAAGGAGAATATCTCTTCTTACACGTTCTCTATATAACTGTGGAGTGAAGTATTATCATGTTTTACATTATTACTGTATGTTTTATGTGATCTATTGAATATAGATTAAGAATGGCGACTGTGATAAAAGTAAACATGCTCGCTTTCATTTTTTTATAAATCAACTTGAGAACATGTGCGTTCCCACAATGAACCATAAAGAGTCGATTGTGGTGCAAAACCACTCATGAATATGAATATTTTGGCGTCTGATGGTCTTTAAACTGATCGATATGCTTCCTCTCTGTGTTTATTTACAGTCAGTTGCACTGTTTGATTCTCACTTTTAACTTTTGCTTCGTTTTATCTCCCCACCTTACATCGTTTGTATTCACCTTATTTTGATCCCCTTCAGAAGGGGTCTCCAACATTTTTCCCTCCGAGAGCTACTTTGACAGAATGAACGTGTCCGAGAGCTGCTCACGTTCAGTAACATTCATTCACATAGCTGAGCTCCACCCAAGCCAGCTGAATCAGCTTCTTTTATGTGAACCAGTTGACACTGAACACACACCTACTCAGGCAGTAGCTACTTGAGCCTTCTAATTCCCACCCAGTCATGACCTTTAATGTGCACGGAGGAAAACTGCTAAGAATGTAACTATTGACATGAATTTTAATTGTGCATGAAGTTTAAAGCTAATGTTAGAAGATGGTTGAAGGCACAGACTGTATATAAAAGTGTTCGTAGCTTGCGGGTCTGAAAAATGAGGCCTTGAGCTGCAATACCAGCGAGTGCCACTAGAGGTCGTCTCCAAAAAGCCTCCGGCTCCATAGACTCCCATTCAACTTCTCTCATCAAATCCAAAGTGAATAAAATGTGTCCATCAGTTATCTCGGTGTTGTTAGCTAAAGTCACTCCTTCTTCTTAGTTTTCTGGAGGTCCATCTGAAAATAATCCCTCATTCATTAGAAAATAAACCTCAGAAAGACATGTTTTTTTGGCAGGGTGTGTGTTTGATTGACAGGTCAGGTTACAGCTATCGGTGGGCGGGACATAGTATCGTCAGGTTTCCAATCAGATCGGTCAGATCCACCGCTGGCGAACTGTTAATTATGTCACACACACACACACACACACACACACACACACACACACACACACACACACACACACACACACACACACACACACACACACACACACACACACACACAGGAGCTCTGAGTGACGAGTGCTTGGACGCGTCCTCGGTTTGTGATCCACGTCCTCGTCTCTTCTACATTTGAGCTGTGCGCGGTGAGCAGCCAGCGGCGGAGAGGGGATGTGCCGCCGTGCACCGAGGTGGTTGATCTTTTAGTGATTACAGATGAGCAAACACAGAGGAAGTGAGGGAGGGCAGCTTGTGTTCATCAGGGTTTTATCGTTGTCTAAGTTTAGATCTTGGCTCACAGACGGCTTCTCAAGTAACCAGGCTGCAGGCTCCCATCGGCCACGGCGCACTACAGACCGACACGGAGCTCCACGCAGCTTTTAAAGGCAGACGAGTGGCAGGTCACGGGGGGAATAAGTGGAGAGGCAGCGGAGGGGCTGTTAGTGCTCGACTCTGTCGGACGGACAGACTGAGAGGCGTAGGACACAAACGGGACTACTGTCCTTGGAAACAGCTCATCACCACATCACCTGCTCTCTGTTCTGTTTTCTACCTGGACCATGACAGAGGAGGAGGAAGGGGGAGCCGGCCCGTCTGCAGCCTCGGAGTCTGAGCAACAGGCGCCACACTTTCTCCGAGATGTCATCTTCCACGGCAAGTTTAAGGTGAGTCTCTCTGACGGAGACAAACACGAGCTCCTCGACTGACGGTGAGGAAGTGACAGCAGAGATTGACGTTCAGATAACACCCGAACAGAAGCATGCTGTGATTTGGGATATTTTTATCGTCATAAAAATCACAATGTCCAAAATATTTAGTTCATTTTTAGAGCCAAAAATGAATCATTTGCTTTGTTTTAACGGTATATGAACAGAAACTCAGAACAAACAGTGTTTGAAAATACAGGGTTTTTTTCTTTAGTTGTAGTTTCAGAGTTTCAAAAGATAACAAACCTGATATTTTGGGGTGGGGGGATTACATACATATGGTTCTTACTGAACATGAATGAAAAATATTAACTTAATGCAACGTTTTTACATGCAAAGAATTGTAAATATGAAGTCATTTAATGAGGGACGGTGGGGGACCGTCTGGTCCCAGAGGAAGATCAAAGCAGAGCTCACTCTGCTTATTGACAGGGGAACACTTAACTGCAGCTGAAGTATCACTCCTCCTTGGTGGTCCGAGCAGCAAAGAGCTCATAAAAGAAGAGCTGGAGCAGGAAGGCACATTCCTGCACACACACATTTAATTTCAACTTCAGCAAAAGACTCATAAATGTTTGTTTTTTTTACTTTCCATATATTCCATTAAGTCATTATTAACACTTAAATAATATCATACAGTCTTCCTCAGCAGATGGAGGCCTCGTTGTCACCAAATGATGCACAAATGTGCATTTTTTTTTTTTTTATAGATGTGTTGCAGAGGATGATGAAAATGATTTGAAGTGTTCAGAAAACTTCTACAATACAAAAACGTCCTGTTGACTCGACATTAGACGATGAATTTATGTCACAAACCTGAACACAGATATGATTAGAGTCGTAAATACTCATCTGTGGTGCCGGATATTCTCTCCAGGTGTGTCGCCGTCATCAGGGACTTGTACCTGTTGTTCTATTCACAGAAGACAGGAGTTTACTGGTTGTTGAGTTTAAGCAACAGTCTGTTTACGATTGCAGAAGTGATATCCAGAACTAAGTCTGGACTCATCCAATCGTTCCAGGTGACTCGAGAAGAGCTGGCCGAGAGCACAACATGTAGCTTGATATTATTATTAGATTATTGTGTTGCTTTGTTTGTTTGTTTTTTGCATAAACCTGAATTAGTTATTTAATTAATTTTATTTCTTTACTATTGTTCAAAAAAGAAAAAGTACAAATAATGAAATACCTTGAATTAACTGGTACTGTGTACAATCTGTGAAAAAAGTGAGAAGATTAGATACAACTTTTTGGCTTTTTTCACATATTAACACAAGCAAACATGATCCTCTGTCATACACTCTGATATCGATGAGTCCATCCCATAACCCTGCATTTCCTCTTTCTGAGTTGTTACCTGGTAGATTTGTTCGTGTGCCGAGGATCATCATCCTGTTGAAAGGACGCCTCGTTTTATCTGCAAACATTCTGTGATATGATGCAGATTTCATAGTTGATTGACTGTCAGTCTCTGAGGCAGTAATGTGTCCATCCATCAGCACCTCCTTCCTCCACAGTTGGTCTGAGGTTCTTCTGCACTTCTAGATGAATTTCCTCAAAGTGAAATGATTTATTACAAATAATGTGAGGTCTTTATAAACATCCACAACCTTTTCCTCTCTCTTAAGTCATCACACACTTCAGCAGCACAGAGAACAGAAATATAATAGTTTGAAATGAGACAGGTTCCCCCATGAAGAGGTTCATATCACTGAAACCTGATCTGAAACACAGATTCTAATATTATGAATTTCAAGGTGTGATAAATGCAGGCGTTTACTCACTTACTGATCTGTTTTTTAATTATGTAAAGTATGAAAATGATTATAACATAAGAATTATAAACTGCATAGCACTTTTCATACAAGAAATGCAGCTCAAAGTGCTTTACAGCAAGAAAATGACATGCAGTGGTTCAAATAAAAACAGATATAAAGGAACATTAATATATAGAAAATAAATAAAATGCATGAAATTAAACACAAGGCAAAACATTAATAGAAGAGAGTTAAAATATAGAATAAAGCAACATGCATTTTAAGGGCAAAGTAGTGCAAAGTTCAAGCGAGTGCAAGAGAGCTTCGGGAGTAGCTAGTTAAAGGCTAAAGTAAAGAGATTTGAGCTTTCTTTTAAAAGTATGTACTGAGCTATCTTCCCTGATATCTAACAGGTAGTTTGTTCCATAGTTTTGGAGAAGAACTGACAAAAGCTGAATCCCCGGTTTTCTTTCGGCTGTTTGCTGAGAACCTCCAATAAACCAGCAGCAGATGATCTCAGTGTTCTTGAAGGCTCATAGTTGTAACTTGATCTGAGTCCATTAAGAGATTTGTATGTGAGGAGGAGGACCTTAAATCAATCCGGTGTGTTACAGGTAATCAGTGCAGAGCAGCTAAAACTGGACTGAAGCCAATTGTATGTCATGAGTTTAATCACCTTTATTAATAGGCACTGTTAAAACGTGGCTCAAGAGACTCTTTAATTAGAAAAAGTGAAACATGCCCACAGGAGGAACTTATTTATCATATGACTGTGTGTGGGATAAATTCAGCAGTTGCACACTGACGTCCACTTGTCAGGCTTCAGCTACTGCTCCTCCAGATCCGTCACTCCACTGCTTAACTAGCCGCTCATTTATTCATCCAATTTTTATCTTCATCAGAGTGGTACAAAAAGCTGGCGTGGGACGTATCCTCAGACTGAATAGTTTCTGCTTGTGTTCAGAATTTAATTACTAAAAACGTATTGAATTTTTTTTTTAGAAAAATTCTTCCACACTATCAAAATGACTTTTGGTACCTGCACTGAAACTTATGTATTCTATTGGCAATAAGACCAAAACAAATACAGTAGTCATTCCTATCTGGTGCTTATCAAGAAATAAAATGAGGTTTCAGTGATGATCCTGAATAAAGAATTTAGTGAAGCTACTAAAGGTGTCAGAGCTATTCTCAGAGTCATGGATGTGTAGTGAGGACGTAGGTTACTCCTGTGATTTATTAATTATATATCTGGGTTACCTAAAAGTAATAGATTGAAAAAAAAAACATCCAAATCAAAGTAGCAGATACGTCCTGATATTTACTCCCCAGTTTGGGTCAAAGTCTAAAACTACTGAATCCTACACGTCCTATAAAACCACCACCAGCACTCTTTCATTTGACTCAGCGTTTGTAAGTAAAGTTATGAACAACAACAAAGATCAGGGCTCGTGTTCACTCAGATTTCCGATCAGAGAGCTCTTAACTTCGCTTAAAAATGTTTTTAACAAGGAGTCTCAGCTCAGGAGTGATTTATAAAACTTCTCAGAGCGACTCTGAGCAAAGAAAGGACAGAATCCCCGATCTTAGTGAGGAGGTGTCCTCGACCCTGTTGCTAGGTGACACATCCTTTTTAAAAGATGTAATTGGTTGATCCAAAACAAACACACTCCTTGTGATAAAGGGCACAGAAAGGACAGTGGAAATCAAATTAACTGCGTGCCAGTACGAGGCTGTGAAGGTGTTTTTGTTTGTGTGATCACTGCTGATGAAGGTTGCGACAGACCAGAGTCATTTTTCCAGTTAAATATCTTTGATCTGCGATCACTTTCCTTTAAGCTGTTGTTGTGTTGAGTGTCAGAAGTGAGCGTCTCAAGGTATCGACCACAAACATCCTCCTGCAGATATGATCTGTAGAGTTTCATTAACGTGCCGTCGTCCAGCGTCTGAAGAATATTTCTCCGACCTCGCTGTACTTCCACAATTTTCTCCTCTCCTTGAGAAATTCTTAAAAGTCCTCCTCCCTGCTCCTAACAGGTTTTCTCACTAGGAGCTCTCTGAAGGATTACGATGTTTAATAAATACCTTTTATCTTTACAAGGATCGACTCTTAACTTCCAGGGCATATTTTTAGAAAACGTCACCTTTCTAAGAATTTTCTTACAGTTTTAGTTTCAAAACTTTTATAACTTTTAGTCTGAGGAATCTTTGTGAATATGACCCCTGAACTCCGAACACTTTGAGAAACCCCTCCCCGTAGTTTGAGAAGCTACTATATGACTTGTTTTCAGTTGCTTTTCCGCTCTACAAGATAAAACATATCAGAACCGAACCCAAATCCACTGATCTAGAACTGGTCGTGGTCTTAGTATTAATGAGTAGCGATGTGTCGTTGGAGCTGCAGACATCTTCACTCAGATCTGCAGCCAGACGTTATAAGTAGACTTCATGGTGGAGAAATACTCTAATAGGCTCAGGTCAGGACACAGCTCATAATTCAAACACTATTTATGTCTCATACCGAATTTACTTGGAAGCACAAGTAGGCATGGCAGCTGCCACCTCTGCTGTGGCCTGCTGCCGCGCCTCATATAGGCTCCTGAAATCCTCATTTTCATTGACCACATTTCCACATTCCTGATATGAGCAGGAAGTTCAGAGGTTTCGGTCTCTGCTGGTCCTCCATGTATTGTAAAAAAAAAAAAAAAAAATGTTTCTCTGTAACAGATCTCTGAGCAAACAAAAGAGCCATAATAATTAGATTAGAAAATAAAATTATATAGTGCAGCAGTGCATGGTGGTTTGGTGACATCATAAAGATGCTTGTTCTTCCTGTAAACTGTAAATCTGACACCCAGTTTGACTGTTATCAGACTATAGAATAGATGCTTATCATCTCACATCTGTTCCAAATCACAGACTGTTTATAAAAGAGTTCGTAGCTTCCGGTTCAGAAAAATGAGCCAGATGCAGAAGTGCCTTAAACTGCAATACCACCAAGTGCCACTAGAGGTCGGCTCCAAAAAGCCTCCGGCTCCATAGACTCCCATTCAACTAGTCTCATAAAATTCTAAATTTTCTGTATGTCATCCGCTAAATTCACTCATCCTGATTAGTTTTCTGGAGGTCCATCTTAAAATAATCCCTCATTCATTAGAAAATAAGCTTCAAAAAGCCACGTTTTGGGGGCGTGTCTGTTTGATTGACAGGCCTGTGGTGCAGTCAGGTTACAGCTATTAGTGGGCGGGACATAGAATTATGTTCTTTGCTGCATATTGTCCTGCCTGAGCGCAGCTGTATTTTTTAGCAGGTGATGCGTGTGAAGAGTCTGCAGTGATTTTCTCTGGACGTGTCTCAGTCACGATGGGTTCGGCAGGTCGGCACCAGTTATCTGTCCCTGGTCTGTTCCTGTCCTGTTTGGTGGACAGGTCCAAACCAGACGGTGATATATGGCTGCAGTGTTGAACTGGATCAGCAGCTCTTCATGCGGTTTCCTGAGCCGTAGCAGGAGGAACATCCTCTGCTGGGCCTTTTCTGATGAGTGTCGGTGCTGTTCTCCCACTTTGTGTCTGGGAGGTTGTAGATCCCAGAAACCTGAAGACTTCCACAGTCAACAGCGCTGTCGAGTGTGTGTGTGTGGACGCGTTTCCACTGATATAGACTCTCTAATGTGCCAGATCTCATTGCCCGAGGCGGCTGGTCACACGAGATTAACGTGGTTAAAGCTTCATGCGTTCATGGTTTAAGGCCGTAGTTCTGTAAAAGGCACATATTGAAAGATCGGTCTCAGGATTTTAAGAATTGATATCAGATTATAACAGTGAAGATCGATTTGAGTCTGAAATGGCCCAATTATGTATGTAGATATATATGTGTGTGTGTGTGTGTGTATATACAAATACAATAATTTTGTATGATTAATAGTTGTAAAAATGTGAAAATGAATGATCTTAATGGATGATTTTTCCACGTGACAGCCCACATTAAGCCAGATGAACTCCAGACGTTCAGAGCTGACAGCACCGATTGAGTTTTCATCAAAGCGAGCAGCACTTGATTTTAAACAGAAACCGGAAATATTCTTCCTCACTCGTTCACTCAACTTCCTCATGTAGACTCTGATCTACCCACCGAAGTGAGCGGACCTCGTGTGTTGTTGTACTGGTGGCAGAGTCACGGGTGCTTCACAGTTAGAAAGCCACATCACCACCATCACTGTGTGCAGCTCAGTCCACCACCAGAGTGTCTGAATGATGGCGCCCTCCAAGTCCCTCATCTTCCTCCTCTCCACAGGCCAGAGGGAGCTGACCTGTGTTTGGAGGGGGAACGTTGGGTGTCAACACAAACAACCCACCCGATGGCACGTCTGACGCTGAGAGACTTTACACATCTGTGAGGGCCGTGTGAAGTGTGTCAGAGTGTTTACAGCAGCAGTGACAGTCACACCTGCACACCTGTGGTGATGGGCGGCTCACTGAAGGCAGGTGACATGTCAGTCAGGGTTTGTAGATTTAGTGTTAAATCCAGGTGTGGTTTTTTTATCGTGGAGATGAAAGTGTGAAGCTTTTAAGTTGTTGTGCAGCAGTATGATGAGCTGATACTTGTTCTCAAACACATCCTGCATCAGGCTGAGATATGTGGAAGAAACTGAGCGACAACAAGAAAATGATTCTGCTGCCAAGAGTGTACTTAACTTTTTCCAGATAATAATAACACATCCGTTGATATTGTTGTTGTATAAATGATTGAAACTAATGAAGCTAATTTTCCTTGTGGTTTGGCTCAGCTTTATCTGTAGCAGGGATTGGCATTTTAATAACAAGTACAATTCTAAATTTGAATAGAACTATTCAATTATTAGGTCATTATTAAGTATTGAGTAAACTCGGTTCAACAAATACCGTCCAACTTCTAAAGCTGTCGCCTCGGACAGCGGAGACGGTTCTCTTTAGTTTCATCTTTGCTCGTGCTGCACTTCGTCTGGTCATTGATTATTGATCAGCGGCTTCACCGTCTGCTCGCTGTTTCATCTTCGCTCATGTTTTGAAGGAGTTCCACTTTTTGACGGCTGTAGTCGTGTTTCTTCTGTTGGCACGATGACATCTAAATATCCCAGTTTTCCCTGCGAAGCTCCGGAGACTGGCAGCAACGTGCTCTTCGTCTCCTCGTGTTGTTGATGGTGAGAAGTCTGCAGGGATTTTGTGTTTCCTGACTCTGGATGTCTTGGACGGCGGTATGTGATGCTGAGGGGGACAGATGTGCATGTTTGTTGCGAGTGTGCCAACAATCTTGACATGTGACACCTTTTAAAACGGTCAGCCGGCCGCAGCCTGGACGCTCCTGCACGCAGAGTATAACATGAAGACGAGAGTTTTATGTGAACAAAACACTGAATATATGTTTTACAGTCTGTCACATCTGTCACTGGACGGACTGAATATTATAGATGACTTGTTCATTAAACATATGTTTAAATCATTTAATAACACTTTACAGTAAGGTGATAATAACATTAGTTAATGCAGGAAAATGCAATAATAATAATTAATAGTGAACTAATGTGTGTAGGGAGCGTTCATTAAAATGTTAATGAAAACTAAGGTAGTTATTTATACAATATTTGAAGATGTTATTAACATTAGTGTATACAGAATCAAGCATTAACTAACAGTTGATTAATAAGATAATGAGCATTACATGATTAATAACAAACATGTCTTGTTAACATTAATGACCGGTTCACATTTTTAATAATGTTACTAACGAATATCTTTATTGATAAAAAATGTTTGCAGTTGAGTTGAATGTTCATCCTCCAACGGGTGACTTGTGTTTGGTGAAGGTTGAGATCAGTGGACTCACTCCGTGGTCCGCATGTGCAGGTTCGATTGTTTCTTCATCTTCAGGTAGACAATAAAGCCCAACTGATAAATGATTCTGCATGTTAGATAAGCGATCATAATGATCATAGTCACAATGAACCCTTTGTTGATGCTCTTAGTGACTCACAGTTTGAGTGCAGCTGGACATGTTGGACATCATCCTGTCTCATTTCCTGCCATCTGTCTACAGTCAGCTGTCCAATAAAAGCATAAGATGTCCAGAAATTCACAAAAGGGGAAAAAAGAGATGTTGCTCTGATGCTTTGCCTCCACTTTTAAGATTGTTTAATTAGCCTATCACTATATTATCTGAAACCCCTGTTCATGAGCCCCAAAGCTTCAAATCATGTTGTTTTTTTCTGGACAAATAGAAAAAACACCCCCAAAGCTCCCTCTCACGCTGAATTTCATTTGATAATACACATCCGATCTTTTTTCTCATCTTCCGAGGTGAAGCAAAAAAAAATCCTTCATCCATGAAAGAAACAGGACAGCTCACATAAACAAATCCCAGTGTCTCTACATGCTATTTCCTGCATCTTAACAGCCCCCCTCCCCACCTCCCCACCTCCCTGTCTGTCCCCATGTGCACCGTCAGCTGCTGAAGGCTTTGACCCCGGAGGAGAACACCCGCTGCCAGCACGGCATCTTCTTCCAGGACGGCCAGCGGCGCGTCGACTATGTGCTCACCTACCCGGTGAAGAAGCCGGGTGCGACCCGCTCCAGCCGGCAGTCGGTCCACCTGCTCACTGAAAACGCTGTGGCCCGCAGTCTGCGCCGCAACCCCCACAGCCGAGGAGAGTACCTCCGGCATCAGAAGGCGCAGAGCGCTAAAGACTCGCCTTCCCAGCAGGCATCGAAGGTGGCGGACGTGGAGCTGGGCGTTCCGGGAGAAACCTTCAACGGCCAGGAGGATCACAAGGCCTTCAGGAGGGAGGAGTTCGAAGGGAAGCTGAGAGACATGGGCTTAGACCTGGAGAAAGATGAAGACGTGAGTTTACATATTTATCTATTCATTTTTCCAGAAACACTCTCAACTCCACCAAATACTGTGCTGCTGATTAGAGTCTGTAACCTCCCAGACACGAATCTGTGGAAAAGACATTCGGGTGACACAATGTTTATCTGATGTCCTCTAGAAAACAGGATATTGAATGATAATTATGCACCACATTTTGGTGTGGGTGCAAGTATATAAAAGTATAGCCAACCCAAGTAAGTATCGCAGCAAAGCGTGAAATAGACACGCCAGTCCACTACAGCAAAACATGAGATAGACACGTCGTGTCCTGTCCAGGCTGAAAGTTACAGGTTTTGTACATGTGAAAGTTACACCCACGTAAATGTCATGTGATGTGGGTTCATGTGATCAAGGTCCTGCAACAGAGATTGTGAGACCTCTTACAAAGATCATTTTGTGGTAGTCACAGACTGCAATGCGGGATGATGAGGTTCAAATCCCGGAGGTGACTGTTTTTCTTAAGTTGTTCTTTGTTTCCATGTTCTTTCTCCTAACCCCAACCATGTCTTTATTTTTTCCTAACCACAACCATGTGCTTATTTAGTAGCCCCAACCACGTGTTCTTGCTAAAAAGTTAAATTTTCCTGTAAATCACATGGTTCTAAGCATGCAGTAGGTTTTATTTTCTTCCACTACAGGGAAACGTGTAACCTTCACGCCTAAACAGTGCAAAGCGTGGTTATCCCACCGGGTTGGTTAGCACAATGGGTCAAAGATGTTGTCACCAACGGGTGTAGTGGCTCTAAAAATGGGGAAACGATGTTAAAAAGTAAGACTGAAACCAGCGAGCCATTTGGCTTCGTCTATCTGCGAAACCAATAAAATACGTAATTTTATGCCAGGACTGAAGTGTGCTTCAGCTTTCATGTTTTAGAGCTTGTTAAAGCCACCAGAAAGGCGATTACTTTATAATAATAATAATAATAATAATAATAATAATAATTCCTTGCATTACAATAGGGCCTTCGCACCACTCGGTGCTCGGGCCCTAAATATGCTTAAGATTTAGGAAATTAAAGGAGATACGGAGAAAAGTGAAGCTAGAAAATAGAAAAAGCAGATAAAGTGATGAAACTGTGGTGTTACAGATGTGTTAGATGAGTTAATCATCAAACGTCACCGTGCTCAGTGCACAGCTGCAGTACAGCAGCTTCAACGTTGAGGCTTATTATTGTACACTTCGCACAAAGGATATGTCTTTTCCTGTTTATCTTTCATACTGATTATGATAACTGATGATGATGCAGAGTACTAATGTACTGTGTACATTGAGGTTAGAGATGAAAAACTTGGTAAATGGAACCAAAACATAGGGATGTACCACCTCCCCTAAAGAATGCAAAAAATAAATGGACGTGTAGGTTCATTGTAAAAAAAAAATCCATCTTCTGCTTGTTTTTAAAAAAAAAACTTCTGGTGCACTCTTAGAAAAAGGTAAATGAGGAAGGATCCAATAAATACAACCGGCCATCAAACCTTGAGACACCCGTGAAAACCGCAAAATCTTCAATCAAATCTTTTTGCAAACTTTGACAGCATATCTAAATGATTTTCTACTTTAACTGCTCCACATTTTAACTGGCAGACAAGTCCATGAACTTTCTAAATTCTGTATGGTATTAAACAAAATAATTCTAAAGCTTGACTCAAAGCTTGTTTTGTTTTAGCCACTTCAATCTCCTTTCATGGACATCTCAACTGAACTCCTATAGCATAAATAAAACTCAACACAGAACAGTTTTGTTAAATTCTTTGGTGTTTTAATTCTGAAGACAATTTACTAAAACCTTGTTGTCATATCTGTCAAAAACTGAGCTGAAACTGCTTTTATACAGATTTCATTCCATTTTTAACCAGAGAAAGAAGCACAACAGTGAAGCTGATCAGGTTTAGTCTGATTATTTGTAAAACTGATCCTAATTCCCTTGATAAGGATTTATAATCCTGGTTTACCTGGTTTATGGCACTCTCCTAAAAAGCCGTTCTGAAGCTGCAGTGTTAAACAGGCATCAGGGATTCCTTTGTTACACAGTACCAGTGAGGGAAAAAGATTTGGACCTTGAGAATCTTATATCACATTTTTGTATCTCGTCTGTTGTGTTGAACTGTATATGCAGCGCTTTGTGTATGCAGCTTGTTTGAATTCATGCTGTTGTCAACTCGTGTGTGATCGTCATAGTTACAATTCAGACTTCTTCATATTTTGCACTTTTTATAGGGTTGTGCATTTGATTTTTAATCAATAAAATTGGCTCTTTTTTTTCTCCAAAAATCTCCAGTCAGTAACTGATAATGACATATTTATAATATCATATTTACAAATCATTTACAAAAATGTTCGGACCCTTAATTGATCTTAATTCAGGTCCAGTCAGGTTTTAGACTCGATTATTAAAGCCAACAGGATGTTTACCGACCTGCATTTGTCGGTTTGTTGTTAAAAAGAAAGAAAGAGGAGGAATTGTAGAACTGAGTGGGCGCCATCAACAAGAGTGTGAAGCTAGCTGCCCTCAACTGTATTGACCCTGCCTGGTGCGAACCAGTCTGTCCACCTCCATAGGGAATCATTTACAGTCGTTCCATCCTACTGGCCGTAGACCTCGGGTTCATTTCAACCAATCGGCATGCGCCGAACCCGGCCGACACTCTGCCACCGCTGCAACTACCCACCGGGTCCACCAAAGCTTTATTTTCTGAGCACAGCGTATTTTTAAAGTTGTTTTTAATGAACGCCAGCAGCTTGATGAGGTGGTGAGCGTTTATTCTTTCCGGTCACCGAGAGTTCACCGAGAGTTCACAGAGTTGCGCTTGTCACCGTCACTAGCCGTCCGATCACAGTGAAGGAGAGGCGGGATAAATGCGGTTAGCCACCTCCCCTGACCGCTGATTGGTCCAACTTTCAGAGTGTCTGTTTAAACGCTAATACGAGCCGAGTTATCGAACTGTATTCAAAGAGAAGAAAACTGAATCTGTGAGCGACCGCCGGTGCAGTCAGGCTAATGTTGACCAGGGCAGCGAAGTGAATAATAACGCAACCACTTTCTTGAATTTGGTTTCATCTGATAGACGTCTACCGCGTGTTTTGTCCCAAATTTTGTGGCGTCCATTATTGTGTATTTAAATGTTATCAAAGAAATGTTTGACAATAGAAGATGTAGCAGAAATATCCAGTAGTTTTAAAACATCAAACATCTTTAATACGAACATTTTACACGAGATTTGTCTTAAATGTATGTCGTTTTCACAGAAATCCTTCATCTTTCTGACAGGTCCGGGCTTTGTTTCTACTTAACTACAAGTTAGCAGACATCCGCCTCTGAATGTTTTCAACAATTTAAGAGGCAGCTAATGTCTGTAAAACTATTTGCAGGGCTGCAATTTAGATGTATCTGAGTATCAGTCGCGTAAAAGTGTAAACTGATATCCTGCCGAGGTATGAGATGTCCTACTGCCAGTATATAAATAGAAAATAAGCCTCTCCACAAGCAGTGACATGGAATGGCGGGCTTGAGGTTGCCAGTACTACATACTGTAGGCCTTGATTCATGTTTTCCTAAAATTGGCCACTAGTGCAAAGATTCACAGATTACCAGCCGTGTAATTGGTCCGCTATTTTTCTCGTATTCTGCTGATCACCAGACGTAGAGCAAACTAGGCTGAACCAATTGTGGTGAAAACGACAAGATGAGGACGACAGTCACCAGGTCCAGATGAACCGGACTGCGTTTTCCTGAAAGAGATTGCACACACAAACGCAAGTCTGAACTTTTGACACAGTCTCATCTGGGCGAAACCAGCGACGTTTGCGAGTCTAATTCCAAGTTTTTTTTCCAAAGGGCATCCCATAATCGCCCCTCTGGAAACCAACGTTAAACCGTCTCCACAAAACCTGAAATTTGACCTTTACAGAAACAAGCTCGTGCAAACCTGCTTCCAACTTTTTAAAATCCCGTCAGTGCTGTCCAGCAGAACCTCCAATCCACGCCTTCTTTTGTTCACGTCTCAGCCCAGCAGCCGCGTCCCGTCGACAACTTGTTCAAAAAGCTGCAGTCAGGCTGTTAAACCAAAACCAACCACACATCACTCACATCCCTTCACTGGCTTCCCATCCATGAGCCGCTTCAAAACACACCTTGAAACATCTTTTCTGACCCTTCCTTTCAAAGGGGCTGTGAATAATTTATTATTGTGTATATTGTTATGTAAAGGCTACATGTTGTTTATTTATGTGTTGATCCTGTGCACTTTGTAATTTAGGATTAAAAGGCATTTTAGAAATAAAAATGTACTTATTTAATGACGAAAGATGTCGGCACACACCAGGCATATCTGGGCACAATGTGGAAGACAGACTGAATATGTGTAATCAGCAGGTGTCCTCTGATCCCAACCGGTCGAGGCAGATGCTCCGCCCACCTCTGAGCCCGGTTCTGTCCGAGGTTTCTTCCTGTTAAAAGGAAGTTTTTCCCTCCTAGTTTACATGGGAAATGTTGAATTGTTGGGTTTCTTTGTATAATGTTGTAAAGTACTGTTGTAACGACTTTACTGTGTTAAGTGAAATTAAATAACCTGGTGCCATATAAATAATAATTTAATAACAATTCAAAACTGGTGAATTCACAACATTCCAAATATTAATATCCATCACTGAAGGTGAAGGTAAATCAATTAATTATCAGTCAGTCATATCTCTGATGTCAAGCAAGTGTTTCATTCCCAGTAATTTGACTGGATGGATGGATGGATGGATGGATGGATGGATGGATGGATGGATGGATGGATGGATGGATGGATGGATGATGGATGGATGGATGGATGGATGGATGGATGGATGGATGGATGGATGGATGGATGGATGATGGATGGATGGATGGATGGATGGATGGATGGATGGATGGATGGATGGATGGATGGATGGATGGATGGATGGATGGATGGATGGATGGATGGATGGATGGATGGATGGATGGATGGATGGATGGATGGATGGATGGATGGATGGATGGATGATGGATGGATGGATGGATGATGGATGGATGGATGGATAGATGATGGATGGATGGATGGATGGATGGATGGATGGATGGATGGATGGATGGATGGATGGATGGATGGATGGATGATGGATGGATGGATGGATGGATGGATGGATGGATGGATGGATGGATGGATGGATGGATGGATGGATGGATGGATGGATGGATGGATAGATGATGGATGGATGGATGGATGGATGGATGGATGGATGGATGGATGGATGGATGGATGGATGGATAGATGATGGATGGATGGATGGATGGATGGATGGATGGATGGATGGATGGATGGATGGATGGATAGATGATGGATGGATGATGGATGGATGGATGATGGATGGATAGATGATGGATGGATGGATGGATGGATGGATGGATGGATGGATGGATGGATGGATGGATGGATGGATGGATGATGGATGGTTGGTGTGGTGGAAATAATGATAAATACTTAAAAGACAACGAGCTTGAGATACTTTTGATTTCTCACAAGGAAATACATTAAAGTATTTATCACAAGATAAGATACAGAAAATTAGAAATAGAGCGTACAAATCATCGAACATGAGCCAAAAGAGTACAAACGAGTCACAGGATACTATTCAGCTGGATAGTTTGGACAGAGTTTCTTCACCCGCGGAGGATCAAGAAGGTCTAACTCCTCCTTGGTGAGAGAGTAGCCCTTAAATACACTCCCCCCCAACGCTGAGCACAGCGTGTACGTCAAACATTCTGTACATATGACCGTAGACTTTAGTTAAGATAAGATATTACGACTGCTCCAGGGAAGCAGACACTGCTGAACTTAAACACGGATTCGATAACATAAAAGTAACGTCTGGATTGAATATACATGTCTTCCCTCCAAGAACGCCCTGCTGATACAAGAACATAGGGTCAGCTAGGATGTGTGTGTGTGTGTGTGTGTGCGTGTGTGTGTGTGTGTGTGTGTGTGTGTGTGTGTGTGTGTGTGTGTGTGTGTGTGTGTGTGTGTGTGTGTGTGTGTGTGTGTGTGTGTGTGTGTGTGTGTGTGTGTGTGTGTGTGTTAGCCGGATGGTAACACGAGCACTCTGCTCTCTGGCTCGGCGCTGCTCATTTGAGAGGCTGCTGATTGATCGCCGTGTCCGATCTGCCGTCTTCAGCTTTAGACGGATCGCAGTGTTGTAATAAATGCAGACCGGCGTTTCTGCTTTCAGCACACTGAAGGTTGTTTTTGATTTGAGAGTCTTCACACACATCTGGCCGTTGTGTTTACACAGATTTAAACACACAAAAACGACTGTAGGCTGCTGCAGAATAATGAAACAAACCTTTCATGTTTTATTCTGTGAATGTGTTTCTGCACAAACGCTGCTGCAGTGATGGGATGTATTTACAACGTGTAGTAAGAGTAGAATTAAGACTGCTGATGACCCCCCACCCACACCCCCTCCCCGCCCCAAGCCTCCCACATGACGCTGCCCTCTGTCAGTGAAACATTATTAAATCATGTGGCTGTGACAAGTCTGGCATGAAAGACAGAGAAATGGTGAAACATAGAAGAACATGACGTTGAACTCTGGAACTTTTTCCAGTCGTGCTCCAGATCGCTGAGTTAGTCCTCTTTAGTCTACATGTGCAGGTGACCTTGGAAGTCATTTTTAAGATATTTGACATGCAGCTTTCTATTTACAACCCCGTTTCTAAAAATGTTGGGACGCTGCGTAAAATATAAATAAACAGGACAGTTTTCCACTTCGCCTCAGTCCAGCTGAAATGATCTCGGGCCAAGAGAAGGTGGCAGCGTTTCTGGATCATGTTTATATTTGTTTTCTTCTTTTCATGGTAGAGTTTTAACTTGCATTTGTGGATTCAGCGATGAACTGTGTTCCCAGACGATGGTTATCGAAAGTGGCCCGAAGATCACCACCATCCAACATTGGTTTCCAGCCTTGTCCCTTGTGTTCAGAGATTTCTCCAGATTCTCGGAATCTTTTAATGATATTATGATTTTGCAAATCATTGCATTCTGTTTTTATTTACATTTTACACAGCGTCCCAACTTTGTTGGAAACAGATTTGTATTTTTAAGTTTCTGTTTGTCTGTTGCACATTGAATATGAAACAAAAACACACGTCAGCTGTATGCAGCTGTTGTATGATCGAAACAACTGCTGCACGTTGTAACTGTTTTTGTATGTTGTGTGTTTCTCAGGCCAAGATTCCCGGGATGGGCTTTTTAAAGATTCATGCTCCCTGGAGCGTTCTCTGTCGAGAGGCTGAATTCATGAAGCTAAAGATGCCCACCAAGAAAGTACGTTTTACTGTCCCCTTTACCTCTGCGCACTTCTCTTTTAACATTATTATTCAAGCTACACAACTTTGTTACACTTGTGTGTATGTTGTTTGTGAAAAGTGTGTGTCCTCTGTTCAGCCATGTTCTTCTGTTTCTTTCACATCTAATACTTCGACACATTTTGCTTGACAAACATCGTTTAAACATGAAACTGTGCAGCTCACTTAGCAGATGATCTGTAGGGTGGTTCACGAGAGTTATTAAAGTTAGTTCAAACTTTCAAATACAAGAGCTTTAACATGTACTGTTCTGGAGTTCAAAAGAGCTCAATTAGAGCTATGTTGTTACTTTTGAAGTACATATAATAAAAGCCCATTTAAAAAAAAGTCACCCCTGTGCCAACTTTTTTGAAACGTGTTGGTGGCATTCAAATTCAAAATGAGCACATATTTTTCATTTCCTGAGATTGAGAAACACCCAGTATGTCTACACACTGGAAATCATCAGTTTCCCTGTTTAAAGAAAACCTTTGACTGAAACCTCACCTTAACATCTGAACATCACACGCATGAGATTGCATGCAGGTTGTTTTTTCTATCATTGAATCCGTCACCTCCAACAAGCTTTTCTTCAGTGAGAAATGACCTTTGGGCCAAGAATGCACATTTTACTTTCCCTGTAATAACACTGGGTTGATCTTTACTCCACAACTATAAATAACTATAATGTTTGGAAAAGGCATGCACACAGTTAAATTGACAGTATTTGAACGGCTAATGAATATAAATGCTTTATATTTTGAATTTTGGTCTTTTGTTGAAGTCAAACTGGGTGGAGTATTTTTAAACATGTATTTTGTGTTCTTAAAGTTCAGCTTATTTAAAGTAGCATTGATTGAGGTGTGTGTGTGTGTATCTAGGTGTATGAAGTCAAGCAGTCGAGCAGCGTCCTGGAGAAGATCAGCTCTCTGGTTTGTAAAGTTCTGGAGCCGCTCCATCCTCACGTTGAGGAACACCGACCCAGGAACATCAAACACCTGTCGCACACCTTCTCCAGGGAAAAACAGCATCTGTACGTACACCTTTCACACCAGAGGGAAAAGAGTGTTTGTCTTGAATGGTCCTACATATAAAACTGAATGACTTACTGCTTGTTTGTTGTCTCCCTGGCCTGATGGTTGTCAGGGAGACGGTGGTGTAGACAGATTCAGGTGGGATCATCAGTCCTCACCAGATGCGGTGCATTTCTGCACAAAACTTTACCGATTCAGTGTCCGAGAGTCGAGCTTTGAAATGTTTTAGACATTTGAATTTGAGATGAACACATGACTGTGAGACAAAAGTCAACCCAGGATCACACTCAAGAAAAATGTTGTCGCCATGCTGTACCTGATGCCATTGAGCCACCCCGTATTGCCATCAAATGTCCTGTGTACTGGGTCTCAGAACCTCTGCTGCGGGACCTTGGTCACATGACATTTACGTGCGTGTAAGTTTCACACTTACAAAACGTATAACTTTCACACCGAGACAGCCCAGAGTGTGGCTGTCTCACGTTTCACTGTAGTGGATGGGCGTGTCTATTTCACGCTTTGCCGTGATACTGGGTTGAGAGCCTGGCTTCACAGTGGACAAAGGGGAGATCGTGGACTGTTCAATTTATAGAAATACAATTAGTTTATACTGCACAAAGGTGAGGATTATTAACGGAAAATGTATTTTAATAATAAACTTTACAGCTTATAAAAATGTTGGGTTTGAAACACAGCAGGAAATCTTTATGTTTTATTGACTGAATCTTAAGAGTAATATAAAATAAAAGTCTGACCGGAAGGACCTTGAATTAATAAGGTAATACAAAATGATACTAATGATAAGAATGAAACTAAGCAACAGAGTGGTGAGCATGACTGTGTCGGGCTGATTAAATCAATGCTGTCTAAATGGTGAATTTAAAAAGACCACACAGACATAAAGGGAGTGAAGTGTTTGCATGAAGTGGAGGAAATAAGAATAAAAACTTGGTTCTCTGTGATTGAAGTGAGTAAAGAATTCAGACTAATACTGATGCAGCATTTTGTCTGTAATGATGGGGAATGTTTCTGTTGTCACAACAGGTCTCTCACTTCACTTCTACTGAATCCTTAATCAAGGTCCAGAAAAAAAATCATGGATCTTTTTTAAATTCAAATATGAACCACTGTAGGCTTCATAGATGTATAATGTATAAATGTGTATATAATGTATAAACAAATGCATTAGCAAGTCAAACACCCAGTATATTTTTTAAAGGTTCAATGGAGCGTAGTCTCTCTAAACCTTTTACTTTTTGTAATAATGTAAAATCTATACGATATATGAACAGACTGTCTGCAGTTTTAAACAATATTCATAATTTCTGGTTGTCTGGTTGAGAGGTGAAAAAAATAAAACTAAACAAACAACATTGGGACATCAGAAATGTCTCCTTCCTGCAGGGCTGTTTAGAGACGTTGTTTGTTGACTGTGCTGTAAACTGCAGTGAGAGGACATAAAAACAAACACTAATGAGTGTGTGTGTGTGTGTGTGTGTGTGTGTGTTAACAGGTTTGACCTCTCAGACAAAGATTACTTCTTTGACAGCAAAACCAGGAGTTCAATAGTAAGTCCAAGTGTGTGTGTGTGGTCCGCCAACACCAACATGTCTAAATACGTCTGTGGCTTTCAGTGAACTCAGTGTTCTGACACTGTTTTATAAAGAGGCAAAATAAAAGTAAATCAAGTCACAATTATTAAGAAGTTAATAGATGACAAATGAATCATTGTATTTGTGTAATTCATATTGAGTGCATCACTCAGACATTTATAGTGTGGCTGGAAGTCTGTGAACCACAGAGACATCAACAAAACCCAGCAGGAGTCCGGAGTAAATCAATGAATCCATTATTTGACTAAACATTTCCAGTTTCCTTGATGAGATCCATCTTGCAGATGGAAACATGCATGAAAAAGAGATCTCATATCTTCAGAATTTCCTGAGTATCTATAAATAGACTGGGGACTCCCTGGAAGTCGATGCCCAGTCAGGATGACTCATATGTTAACATGATGAAGGGTGGGACCATCATCCGTTCTGTTTTCATGTGACATGAAAAACACCTGAAGTCATTAATCACATTTCAGTCAGCCAGCGAGCTGTCAGAAGGGATATTAGAGTATTTTGAACTAACTGTGACTTTGGTTGATAATTGTTTTTTGTATATTAGCACTTCTCCATAGCTATATTACAGAATTCATTACTTAAAAAACTGCACTTGAATATTTTCTACGTGGATTATTAGCAGCATTGTGAAATAAGTGAAGTTTTTTTTTTTTCAGGTATTTGAAATACTAAAAAGAACAAAATGCAAGGCCAAGTACAGCATGGGTAAGTCTCTCACTATATTGTTGTAAAGTTGTGTTGTAAGGACTTTACTGTGTTAAGTGCCATAAAACAACCTGTGTTGTGATTTGGATCTATATAAATAAAATTGAATTGAACTTAAAAATCACACTGTGCTCGTTAATCGTTATCCAAGTCTAATATCTGCTCATATTTTGAATTAACAGATGGTTTGATTCCTTTTTATTTTCCATGTACAAAATGAAACATTTAAATTGACAAAGTTTGAACAGTGGTACTTGGAAACTCTGGTTTGGTAGATATTGGTGCATGGTCTGAAAAGTGTGGGAACCTTCTGAGGATCCGTGCTGGTGTTGGATGGAGTTACGGTGCTCTCTGGTGGAACAGCGCCGCACTTTATTACCACTCGTAGAGAACTTTCTTTGGGATTTCCATTCATTCAGTTTCTTGTTACTCAGTTAGGATAAAAACAAATACTGATTTATCTTCAATGAGCTAAAATCAGCTGATAACATTGCAACCAATGTATCTGTCAAGCTCCAGTAAAAAAACTAAACCATAGCCCACTTAAAAGCAACAGAATTCAGAGATCTACAGGCCTCAATGACATGGCTGTGATCACCATACCATGAGAAATATACTATAAAGATGGGAAATCCACATTAACACCTGCATCTATGTTTTCTCTGCAGGTATCACCAGTCTCCTCTGTAGTGGTGTATACACAGCAGCATACCCTGTTCATGACGTAAGTAGTACCAGCCATCTGATCGTTTGTTTGGAACCTGTTGCAATTGTTGTAATCAATACATTTTTGAGGAATCACTATTTATCCACCTGTCATGATGACCTGTAAATCCTCTAAGCCTTCAGTCACAATGGACAATAACTAACTTTTGTTTTTCCTCTTTCCTTTTTCAGGGAGATATTAATGAGGAGAGTGCAGAGCCCAATGACAGAAAGGTAGGAAGGTGACTTCTAAACGTATGCAAGTCTTCAGATCAGTGGTCATATTTTGTATTTGTACAGTTTTAAACACATTCACATTTAGAAAACACACTGACCTATACTGTCCGACTACAAAATAATCCGTCACTGCTTCTGTGTCCTGCATTTGTAGCTTCTGTAGTCTCTATTCCCCAACATAAGAGTTACAGCCATATTACATAGTCA